>NC_065555.1:0-307319 GCF_022605725.1 Anthonomus grandis grandis | reverse complement strand
CAGAGTTTCTACATCAGTTGAATTTTATGGGGTACTTATTACAAAAGGCAGTAAATATCTAAAGGTCAATAAAAATTTAATAAAATTCCCTACTGTACCAGTAAAGGTTTCTTAGTAGATTGAACAATAAAGAAGAAATAAATAAATAAATTAGGCCTTTATTTTATACTCGGCGAAGAACAGCGAATGCTGTTAACTTAACCGAGTACACATAAAATTACAATATTATTATAACTCCTTTTAAAAAGCAAATAAAACATACAGAAAATATTTAACTAACTTAATATACAAAAAACAAACAAAAGCTTAGACTTAAAAAAAAATATATAATAATAAAATTATATTAATTATGATAAATTTCATCATAATTTATTATATCATACTTTTTAACTTTGATTCGAAAGAAGGCAGAGCTGATGTTGTCCAGACTAAGAAGCTGCTGACTGACTTGTGTGAAACTACCGTCAATGTGCTGGCTGTTAGTAAATTTGGGAAGCCGAATCGTAACGGGCGTCAGGCTGTTAGGGTGATCCCTGGTAGTACAGACGATGTTAGGCTTGTTTTGAAGAACAAATTGAAGACTGTCGGTAAATTCTTCATCGAGACGGACATGACGCCTCGGCAGCGCAATGAGCTTAAGGCAGCCAAATCGGAGTTAAAGCGACGCAAATAGGAAGGAGAAAATAATCTTTATATAAGATACATCAATGGTTCCCCCAGAATTGTAGCAAAAAACTAGATTCGCCTTTATTTTCACATGCTAGTGATGCCCACTTAACTTGTTTTTATCAAAATGTTCGTGGTCTTAACACTAAAACCGAGACTTTTTTTCTTGCCGCCATTGCTCAGGATTTTCACACCATATGTATCACCGAGACATGGTTGAGGCCAGAGATGTCTAGTGAAATATTTCCAAAGACTTATGATGTTTACCGATCGGACCGAAAATTTGAATCCGTTATTGCCACACGTGGTGGCGGAGTTCTCTGTGGGTTTCTAAAAACATTAGTTTGTCTGATTTTTGCAACAGTATTGCGCCCTCTATCGATGTTGTTGGCTGTAAATTTACTATTAGGTTACAGATATTTTACATGATTGTTTTGTACATCCCACCATCTATAACATCTGTAATTTTCTGGCAATTTCTGGATCACTTTACACTTTTAATATCAAAACTAAACCATAATGTAATAATAGTGGGCGATTTTAACGTGTCTGATTTCTCTATTAACTCACTTACAGGTAATCATGTTAGTCAAAAGTCTATTGCTGTGAATAATTTTGCTAACACTTTTAATCTTGTTCAGTGTAATCACATCCTAAACGGACTATTGGATCTTGTTTTATCTAACTTCACCTGTACTGTTTCGCGTAGTGACGTGCCCTTTGTCTTGGAGGATTTGCATCACCCTGCACTGGAAATTGATTTTACTGTCTCAGGCCAACGTGTCCATAATTTTCAGCTTAATAAAAACTTATATCATTCTTTAGAAAGGCCAACTTCCATCTCCTTTATGACTCGATCCTTGAAGCTGACTGGTCTACTATGTATTTATCCTCTAACGTTAATGATGCATGTGGAACCCTATATGATATATTGAATGGCATATTTGCCGCACATATTCCTCTTAAGCAGCAACGTAAAAGAAGATTTCCAAATTATTATTCTCGAGAATTGATTAAGAACATTTATAGGAAAGAAAAGGCTTTCAAGGACTTTAAAATGTACAATTCTCCATTCTTTCAAAATAAATTCCATTTTCTTAGACGCCTTATCAAACTACAAATACGCAATGAATATATGTTGTATATATCAAACACCGAAAGGAATATTTATCTTCTTGGACCCATCAAGCTTTTGGAATTTTATTGGTTCTAAGACGGCTGGCACCAGGATTCCTGGTATGATGAGGCTACCCGATGACGTGGTAATTAAAGACCCACAAGACATAGTTGATGCTTTTGCACTGTTCTTTGGTAAGGCATTTATACAATCAAATGTCATTAACCATTCGTCGACGTCTGATAATGTGCCTCACTTTGACATTTCTAACGTTGATGCTTCCCAGATTATTTTGGCTAGTAAAAAACTCAAAAATAAGTTAACATCTGGTGTAGACGGTGTACCTAGCTTCTTGGTTAAAGATTGCATTGGTGTCCTGGCTGATCCGCTGACCTACATTTTCAACTTAATACTGTCAACAGAACAGATTCCTGAAATTTGGAAGACTGCAAAAATAATACCTATTTTAAAAGCTGGGGACTCTGATCAAATCGTGAACTACAGGCCAATCTCATTACTCTGTAACTTCTCAAAAATTTTCGAAATTATCCTGAATCGCTCGCTATTTAGTCACGCAAAAGAACTCAACTTATCCTGTCTGTCTAGCCACATCTGTGAATCACTTAATGTTAATACTCAAGTCGATGTTATTTATACCGACTTCCAAAAAGCCTTTGATCGGATAGATCACTATATTTTGCTGCATAAATTAACTCAGTATGGTTTTTCAGGGAGATTATTTAATTTATGTCATTCCTACTTGATTGGTAGATCTCAATATGTTGAATATGAGGGCTTTAAGTCGAAACTTTTTAACGTAACGTCGGGTGTGCCACAGGGCTCGAACCTGGATCCGCTCCTGTTAGTTTTTTTATAAATGACTTGATTGAGTCACTCACTTGTCATAGGCTGGCTTTTGCTGATGATTTGAAGCTATATTTAAATGTATATGGTTTGGAGGATTGTGTTTTTCTTCAGAGCTGTCTAAATACATTGGAAGTATGGTGCGCTGTTAATAGGTTAGGCTTGAATGCGGTTAAATGTAGTGTGGTCAGTTACTCTAGATTAAAAACACCTTTAAATTTTAATTACTTTATGATACTATTTTGAGTTGATTTGAATTTACATTCGTTCCACACTTCAACAACATAGTCAAGTCAGCCCTGAGAATGCTTGGGTTCATAATTAGAACTTCTAAGAGTTTTACTTTAGAATCTACATTAAGACTGCTTTTCTGTTGCTTTGTGCTCTATCAGAATCATGTTGGTCTCCTTGAATCTGTTCAGCGTAGATTTGCTAAGTTTTTGGCCTTCGGGCAGGATGGCATATATCCAGTTAGAGGGTTTGATCATCGGCAACTATTGGAACGCTTCAATCTACATCCATTACATCTCAGAAGAATGATCTTCTCTGTAAAATTCCTGCATGGATTTCTGAATGGATTCATTGATAGTCCTCTACTTTTTTCTGGTGTACGTTTCATGGTGCCTAGGCTTAATGCAGCTACACATCCCCTAACATTCTTTCTACCAAAGCCTCATACTAACATCCTGTTGAAATCTCCACTATATACAATATGCGCTATATTTAATCGGATCTGTCACATGTGCGATATAAATTTCTCTCCGGTTCATGTGATTGTCGATATCTTGGTAGATCATTACTCTTGGGATTAAGACCCATGATTTAAGTTATAGTTAGTAGGTATATTGCAGTTAATTTAATTTTGTTGAATATATGAAAGAAAATTAAAAATGCACTGCCTGGAAAAATGCTTCTCAACTGACCAGAGACATTTTTTTTATTTCAGGCAGTTGAACTCCTAATTAAAAAAAAAAAGAATTAAACTCTCTGTAAGAAATATAAATAAACTTCAACTGCCTGGAAGTAACCAGACTACATTTTATCAACTATTTTAATTCCTTACAAACTCTGAAAAATGCCTTGGAATCTTATTGTTTATTTATATGTCTAGGACTAATTCTTAATATATTATAATTTTCCAAAAATGCCTTGAAATGCTACTGAATTCGCTTTGATTCCCAAACACTTATTTTTAGGGAGGATTCGTCTGAAGTGGAAGCCAGTTTTTATAGAAACCTTATGGTAATTGATCAATATAACTTGACTTAATAAGTAATTCAATTTCAATCGTAATTAATTTTTAAGAGCCAAGTGAATAAAATACTTAAAAAGGCCCAAATCGAGACATCCGAAGAAGTGATGAGCAACTTGGGGGAACCAAATTTAAATAACAGAACCATGCATAAAATTAAGGAGGCCACTCTAAAGCAGTTGAGGAAAATTGGGGTTAATCTGCCTCAAATGGAAGATAGTAGTAGAGAGAGTGATAGGCATGTGATTCAATTATTAAAGCTACCAACTGAAGAATAATTGATTTTTTTTTTTTATTGCAGTGAAATGACAAATGAACAATCATATGATCAAGAAGACATTAGTTTTGCAGTTAAACAATTACTGATGAAATATTTACCTGCGGAACATTTGGTGAGGGCCTCCTCAAATCCGTCAATGACACCAGAAAGGGTTTTAACACCGAAAAGTAAAACCGGGGAGATTAAGACTAGACCAGAGTTTTCTTTTGCCACAGTACAATATATGAAGAAGTATAATTTGATTACCAATAGTAAGAAAGGTAAGATTAATAATTAGGATCTATAATTGTATTAGTCCTAACTTTTTTAATTCAGAATTTAACTTACCGTCCAAGGAAAAACATGGACATTCTCCAAAAATCCTGGACATATCCAAGTTAAAACAGCAACCCAAACTGTTGTAGCAGGAAATTTAGTAATAAGTGACAATGAGTAATTTTTATATTTTTGCAATAAATATGTAATATAAATAAACACATTTCATCAGTTCTACCCTTTCATTTTTATAAGTCTCTATATACAATAGGCAGCTTCCTTATTGAACACTAACAAAATGAAAACAAAACCAATAGTAAGTAGCAATTCTACTATTTTTGAGTATTAATTCATTCATATACTAAAAGATTCCCCACAGCCACAAGTTCCTTTAATATTAGGGTTGTTGAACACAAACTCCGAACTCAATTTATTTTGTACATAATCCATTTCGGTTCCTAACAATGTCAGTTGGGCCTTTTTGTCTATAAACACTCTTATCCCGTCTTGGACTACCTCTTCATCAAGTTTTTCTACAATAAACCATATTAAATTAAGATTTATTTATTTTGTTGGGGTAAAGTTACCTTTTTGAGATGCATAATCTAATGTGTATGACAATCCGTTGCACCCCCGTTGCCTCACACCAATCTTAAGACCAACCTACAAATGAACAATCTTGGAACAATTAATATCGAAATTTATAATTGAAACACTTACGTATTCGTTTTTTTCTCTTAAAAGCTCTTTTATTCGATTAACAGCCGCGGGCGTCTAAAATAAGAAATAATTTATATATAAAAAAAAGTGAGGTTATGTTAACGCAATGTTTATGTAACAAATAACCCATTAACCTACGATGAGTAACGCCTGTCTGGTGGGTTGTAATTTACGTTTTACGGCCCGTACGGTGGCCGTGGCCACGTTACGCGCTGCCATTCGAGATTTACTTGAATTTTGAAGATTTTTATTATGAAAACAGAAAATTATTTTTGATTATTAACTGTCCGTCATTCGGAATGACGTTTTTCGGTTAGGTTATGGTGGCCGACCAATCAGAATCAAGTCGTCTTTGGAATGACCGGTATGACCTTCAGACGTGACCGATTATTGCAGGCCCTTTTAAATGCCTTTTCGGTTAAGTGAACTCGGTTATAGATTATCGTTGATAATTTTGCAAGACCTTAGGGACGAAAACATAAAAAATTGAATGACTGTATATTGACTGTACTTGTTCTAGCAGCATCAAATCAACAAACAAAACTAAATACTTAGGAGTTTATTTTGACAATTATTTAAAATGGCAGCATCATTTTTAAACATTGATTTTTTTTTTTTTAATTTGACACAAACAGACCGAAAGCACTTAAGGGATTTTACTTAAAAATTACACTGACATATATTTAAGCGGTCAGTTAATAAAAAGTTAACCGGCCATTTAACCGAAATGGTTGGTTTGAATGAAGGTCATCGTCTTGCAATTTAAAGGTTATGTTCGTTTATTATGACGTTGACAATGACAACCCGATTAGTCAGCTCAGCTGTCAAAGGAAACCACTGAAAATCGAAAAAAAACGGGATAACGGCACCGAAATTTATTTAAAAAAAGGTGTGTTTTGTAATATTTCGATAAGTTTTATATAATGGAGGCGTACGAGGTGATCGTTAACCAGCCAGTGGTTATAGACAACGTGAGTGAACACACAGACCTGAATATTTACTTTAAATTTGACTCCTACTGGTTTTAGGGTACAGGAGTTATTAAGGCTGGATTTGCTGGAGACCAGATTCCCAAGTGCCGATTCCCCAATTAGTAAGTAAAAGAGCCATTCTTATGGAGATTAAAACTTACATTTTCTCTTATATAAAGTGTTGGTAGACCAAAACATGTTCGAGTTATGGCAGGAGCCCTCGAAGGTGATGTTTTTATTGGCCCTAAAGCTGAAGAGCATCGGGGACTGTTGTCTATTAAATATCCAATGGAACATGGAATTGTCACAGACTGGAATGATATGGAAAAAATTTGGAATTACATTTATAGGTAAGAATCAAAGACTTAACCCAGTCATTCATTTTAAATCCAATTTTTTCAGCAAAGATCAGTTAGGAGCATTTTCAGAAGAGCACCCAGTGTTACTGACTGAAGCCCCATTAAATCCTAGAACAAATAGAGAAAAAGCAGCGGAAATTATGTTCGAGACTTTCAATGTGCCTGCCCTATTTATTTCTATGCAAGCCGTACTCAGTTTGTAAGTTATTCAAAAAGGTTTGGTTTCTTTTATGAATAGTTTGTTCTGTTTTAGATATTCGACTGGTCGCACTACTGGGGTAGTGTTAGATGCAGGTGACGGAGTAACTCATTCAGTGCCTATTTATGAAGGATTTGCCCTACCTCACAGTATTATGAGATCTGATATTGCCGGAAGGGATGTTTCAAGATATTTAAGGTAAACTAAAGTTATTTGTTTATCTATTTAATCTAATGCGGTATACAAAGTATGTCATATAAGCAATGAAGCAAATTCAATTTATTAAGACAAAATAATATTAAATGACACTTGATACAAATTTATTCGTGTGTCATATAGGTTGCAAAAACTATCTTTACTAATATATTATGTTCTCCTTAAAGAAAATGTACTCAATGGTTCCATTTACATCACAGTTTTTGATTCACATCTCTTTCCTCAATAGTAAAAAAATCATGAAATGTTTCAGTGTCCAATTTTCTATTAAACATTTTTCAGAAATGAATGGTTTGTAAAAAAAATCAAATTTTCAGATATGTTTTACTTTTAACCCTCAACTTGTTCCTCTTAAAAGGGATTTGGTCCTTTGAGTCAGATTTTGAGTTCAAACAATAGCTCTATTAAGGTCTTATGGTTTAAATTAATTAGGATGAAATTGTCTACTAATTTTTTAAGTAAGGCTTCCAATAAAAATCATATATTTTAAATATTTACCTATTTAACTCTCAACTTGTCATTACAAGAAAAATTAAAATTTTGGATTTTTCCATTTTTGTACTTTGGACCATTTAAAATGCTTTGTAGCTTTTTTATTTGTATTTAAAGAATCTTTTTTTTTTCATCATTTTTATCATGCTCATTTTCTTGTTGGGTTTTTTATACATGATAAATATCAAAATTGGTTCAAATTCATTTATTGCTCTTTTGATTACATAAAGTAATATAAGGTCATCAACATAGAGTTGTTAAATATGGATTTACTATATCATCATCTTTGCCTATTGAGTATATCTATATTAGAAACGCTTAGCAATAAATCTATATTGCTCCCTTTAATTTGCACTTAAAAAATAATAATTTTTTTTAACAATGTTTGCCATTAAATACATAATTATCCCTTATGATTACTATATTAGTTACAGTTACATCACTTCTGTTTAGTAGGCAAATTCATTCAACTCACTCCCTTGACATTGATTAAAAATTACAATAAATTAATAGGGATTTCCTAAGGGCAGGGTCTTACATTACAACTTCCTTCTTGTTATGTTTATTTTCACTTTCAGACTGTTATTGAGGAAAGAAGGCATCATCTTCCGAACATCTGCAGAGTTTGAATCTGTGAGAACTCTAAAAGAAAAAGCCTGTTATTTGTCAAATAATCCAATAAAAGAGGAATCAGTGGAAACTGAGTCGATCAACTATACACTGCCCGATGGTAGCGTTATAAAAGTTGGACCAGCCAAATTTAGGGCTCCCGAGATTTTGTTTAAGCCTGATCTAATAGGTCAGTGCAGTAAAACCAATCAATATGGAATTATATATATTTTTTTATTAATAATATAAATTTTCAGGAGAAGAATGCGAAGGTCTACATGAAGTACTTCTATACTCGATTCAAAAATCAGATTTGGACCTCAGGAAGGTTCTCTTTAAGAACATCGTCTTATCAGGAGGTTCGACGTTGTTCAGAGGGTTCGGCGATCGCCTATTATCCGAAATTAAGAAAATGGCACCCAAAGAAGTTCAGATTAAAGTAAGTCAGTCTGATATGACCGAGATTCCATTGAAAAATTAACATTTTTAAACACAGATCTCTGCTCCCCAAGAAAGACTTTACTCCACATGGATCGGGGGTTCGATTTTGGCATCTCTAGACACTTTTAAGAAAATGTGGATTTCCAAACGGGAATTCGACGAGGAAGGACAACGTGCTATACATAGGAAAACGTTTTAGGTTTTTATAATTATTAAATTTCTAACTTATTTTTTCTACTTTAAGTTAAAGAACAAGCGAGTGACACGGGTGATTCGTGGAAATAAAATCTCTATTAATGTGATTACGTGGTTTTAGGATTAAGTTACGTGAGTACATGATCCTTTTTTATAATTTTCTCCATATTATCAATGATTAACGTTAATTTGTATCGCACTAAAAATTGTTGCATTCCCTTTTCGTAAATACGCGCTTTAATGTAAATAATAATAATAATGTCACAAAAATGTTGTAGCTTTCGTTATTTTTATAGGTTGTGCTTAATACTTAAATAATACCAAATTATTATTATTATTATTATAATATGATCTATCTTAAAATATTATTATTATATACAATATTTAAAATTTGTTTTTTTCCACATGAAAAGAAATATATACTTACCTGATGGGTTATTTAATAGTAGGTTATTTATAGTGGGTAATTTATATTTGGGTTATTTAATAGTAGTAGTAAAGAAAAAAATGACACTTATCAAACATACTTTATTAAAAAAGAATCAGTACAATAGAGCGAATAAGAAAAAGCAAGCATTAAATAAAAGTAAGTTTTGTTCTGGTCTGATTGACTTGCCACACGTTCAGTTCCTCATACTCTTCGATGCAAGAGTCCACTTGATGCGGATTGTAACCTTTGGACGCGCATTTGTCAATCACGTCCGATACTTTAACGGTTTTCTCAGTTCCCGCCAATTCCCTGATGATTGCAAATATTTTATCGTTTACGTTGGGCGGCCTGTAACCCTTCGTACTCTCGATCGTTTGATTCAACGAGTCTTTACTCATTTCCATTAGGCGGATCGCCTCGTTCACGTCATCCTTATCTACCACGTTCGCTAACCTAAACAAACATTGACATTTTTTCATTAGTCTTGTTACGTTAAATTTGACAAACCGCCGACTTTAGGCATAAGGTATGCTATACAGAAAGTATTCAGAATATATTGTAAAATGTCATTAAATATGTGGTCTTTCATATACAAAAAATATAGCTTTTACTTGAGATACTCTATAGCGCAAATTTTTATTGCAAAAAATGGGTAAATAGCAGTGCTGATCCACGTGTCGCAAAAATAAAACAAGAAAAAACGTCTGAATTTTAAATGATCTATACAGGGTGATTAATTTTATAAGAAGGTCATGCTGTTGGGGGATGATAGAGGACGTTCAAATATAACTTTTGATATAAGACACTATGGGTCGGAAATGCCTCGGAAGCAAAATACAGGGGGTTAAATTGAAAGAACTCGTCCATTATCTCAAAGAGACCTACGTAACTAGAGAAAAAAAAATGAAAACTCCAAGTCTCAGTCTCAAAAGGTTTTTTTAATTAATCAGGTGGTGACATGTTTCGCTAATAAAGCATCATCAGACCTTATAGCTAGATGACCTGCTAAGTACTCAGTACTTGCAGTACAGTTGAGACTGAGACTTGGAGTTTTAATTTTTAGTTTTTTGACTACTGTTTAATATATCGATGTCAAATTTTCTCAATAAAGCTACCTAATAAAGATGCTTTAAATATAAAAAGTAAATGTTTTAGTTTCAACCAGTGGCGTAGATCAGATAGGCATTAGAGTAATTTTTTAATAAAAAAATAGTACGCCACTGATAATCAAGAATTTTAAAAATCCTTGGTTTATTTAACAGGAAAAAAGGTATCCTGCATCTTTTTTCCCAAAAGGCACCATTTTATCAGAATTTAAAAATCAATAAAGGAAAAAAAAATTTATTGGATAACGTTAAAAAATACTAATTAATAATTAATTTAAAAGGTGCTCAAAGTGGCCGCCATTTTATTGGATACAGAGCCTGCAGCGTAATGTTAAATTGTCGTGAATTTTCTGAATAACTTCACCCCTATCTTTAATTTCGCCTGCAGCTACTGCAAGGCGGGCCAAAAGATCATGTTCATCTGGCACAGGTGTAGAATAAATAAGTTGGTCCAGCCACATTATTTGCCGAACATCCAATGGCACATCTTCTAAAAGTTCAGGCAGTATATCTCGAAGAAAAATCAAATAATTCCCTGCAATGAGACGACTTGGCAAAATGTACGGACCAATCAAGTTCTCCCCTACAATGCCTGCCCAAACATTCACAGAAAATTTTTGTTGGTAGCCACGGATAAATTTAGCATGAGGGTTTTCATCAGCCCAGACATGATTGTTTCTTGGCTTGAAATGTCCCCCTTGGCAAAACGTCGATTCGTCACTAAACAAAATAGCTTGGCGAATGTCTGGGTGTTCGGCCCCTTGTTGAAGATACCAAGTGGCAAACGCGAACCTATTAGCATAGTCTTAGGGCAACAGATGCTGAACCTTTTGTTTTTTAAATGGATAAAGGTGGTTATCATGCAAAACTTTCCAAACCAACGGTTGGCTTATCCTCACGTAATCAGCAATTTTCAATATTGTGAAGTATTTCCTCCTCAATCACGAATAGGTCTTGCAAGAACTCTTATGCCTGGGTTTTGTTTTTATTTTTTTTTAAGTAGGTACTTACTTGTAATTGTCCTCTCTCAAGTAGACTCTTGTCGACTAGAAAAAATCTTCTCTCTGGGACCATTCGATTGGGAAAACGTTCAGCATAAATCGCGCAAGCCAATACAGCATTTCCTCTGGATTCACCAAGGCTTAAATGCATATCTGCCACGTAAATCGCTCCATAACATTCAAAATAAAGCAACGGCAGAACAACTACCTTATTTAAATTAATCAGGAAGATGACGTTATAACAAAGTTTTGATTCGTATGTCAAAAATATCCTAGGAACCGTCAAAGCTATTAGTTATTTTGTTATAAGGTCCCTCTTTGCAATTTGCGTGGCACTGAGTTAGCGGATATGCACACTCGGCGAATCCGATGAGTTCGTGCGAGACCAAAACCCGAAAAATTGCTGGACACCATCTTTATCCAATTAAAAAACAAAAGTTTCTGCACCTGTTGACCCATCTTCAACAAGAGGCTAAACACCCAGACATTTGCCAAGCTTTTGGTTGTGATGGCCTGCATGGCTTCTTAGCCAGCGAGATCCCCTAATTGAAATCTTTGTAATCTTATTTGTGGGATCAGTTTCATCTACTTATTTACTTAACACCAGTTAAAGAATCATGTGGCTCGCATTGCCAGTAGCTGCAGGCGAAATTAAAGATAGGGGTGAAGTTATTCAGGAAATTCACGACAATTTAACGCTGCAGGCTCTGAATCCAATAAAATGGCGGCCACTTTGAGCACCTTTTAAATTAATTATTAATTAGTATTTTTTTAACGTTATCCAATAATTTTTTTTCTTAGTTTTTATTAAAGTTATTTATTTTTAAATTCTGATAAAATGGTTTTGGGAAAAAGATGCAGGATACCTTTTTTTCTGTTAAATAAACCAAGGATTCTTAAAATTTTTGATTATTAGTGGCGTACTTTTTTTTTCATTAAAAAATTACTCTAATGCCTATCTCATCTACGCCACTGGTTGAAACTAAAACATTTACTTTTTACATTTAAAGCATCTTTATTAGGTAGCTTTATTGAGAAAATTTGACACCGATATATTAAACAGTAGTCAAAAAACTAAAAATTAATTTCTTAATTTTTTTAAAAACTTTAACCCCCTGTATTTTGCTTCTGAGGCATTTCCGACCAATAGTGTCTTATATCAAAAGTTATATTTGAACGTCCCCTATCATCCCCCAAAAGCATGACCTTCTTATAAAAATCACCCTGTATAAATAGAGAGATTATTCAAGTGTGGATGGTTTGCAAATAGATTAATAGTTATAAAACAGGAAACAAGACACTGAAAACAAAATATTGGACATAAAATCATGAAAAATATACAATGAGAATTAGGTCAGAGGTAACAATCAAATTTACCCATAACAAGAAAACGCACAGAGAGATGAATGAAACATTCTCCATAAATAGTGAACACATTACAAAGTCAGTTTTAATCTTCTCCCGAAGATGCTAACAGCTCGTTAGCGAAACACGTGTCGAAAGTAAAAAATAAAGAGTTTTGGATTGTGTTATGAGGGGGGTCGGAATTGTCAAAATTCCCTAAAACGTGCGTTATACAGATATAATCATCCAAACCTCGCCTATAGGAAATAGTCTATGAGCGTAAGCGAGAGGGGACATATGGAGTCCGCATGAGACAGACAGAGGGCACAATACATGCCGTTTCCAAATTAATACGTTTGGCAACACTGATATTTCTGCCGCACGGCTTTCCTCTCGTTCATCGAAAAACGAGATACCTCTTATCCCCACCAAACTGCACCGCCAATATGAGATTGCGTTTTTTAAACGTTTAACGTTATTTTTATTCCTAGCTTCCTGCTTAATCAGCAAAGATTAAATTTAAAACCGCTCGTTATTTTCTCGTTAAAATGTGTTCTCTTGAGGGAAAAAAGCAAATTATTAAGTGGTATTATGCCGGCAGTTCTGCCGATGAAATATCAGGAGAGCCGAGAATCGGCTCATATTCCCGTACGCAGTACAATTTTTGCAATTATCCATAGGTTGGAGACCTTTGGGTGCTTGCAAAATTGAAGGAAATGCTACGCAAATGAGCAACCACCTGTTGTTATGCCGCTAGGCGAAGAAAGGGAGCTTCGAGAGGTTAATGTTTGTGCTGTTGCTGAAATTAACTTTCCTTGCAATAGTATAACCATTGCCAAAGAAACGGGTATTGAGCCTTTAACGGTTAGAATAATTTTAAAAAGAAATAAGTACAAGTTGCAAAAAACCCAAGAAATTTTCCCACAGGACCATGAGAGACAGATGGAATTTTGCCATGAAGTATTGGAAAGGGTAAATCGGGACGAAATGTTTATTAGTAACATTTTGTTTTCAGATGAGTCCTCTTTCTCTATTTGTGGTAAACATAATCCGTCCATTATAGTGGGTTATTCGAGGGAAAATAAGCACATAAGCATATCAACACGTACACAATACCTTCAAAAGGTTAATGTATGGGCTGGCATTTTAGGTGATTCAATTATAGGTCCTTTTTTTATCGATGGAAATCTTAATGCCAACAAATATCTTAATCTTTTGAGGTATAAAGTTCTTCCTGCTATTCGAGGGTCATTATCAATTTAGAACAAGTTTGGTTTCAACAGGATGGTTGTCCCGCTCATAACGCATTAGTGGTACGTCAATTTCTCGAAACGTCTGTCCCTGATCGAATAATCAGTGGAAACAGTACTATTAAATGGCCCGCCAGAAGCCCCGATTTAGCCCCAAATGATTTTTTTCTTTAGGGATACCTAAAAGAACAAATTTATAGGCACGAAAATCAACGGGCTACTAATTTAGAAGAGCTCTGTGTTAAAATTAGGCAAGCATTTAATAGTATCTCCATTGAAATGTTGTCAAACACGAGAAGGTCGTTTTATGATCGATTGACGTACTGCACTGCTAAACAGGGTGGCCTTTGTGAACCTGACATAAGATAATTTTAATTTTTATTTAATATTATCAAATTAATTAAATTTTGAATTAATTTTTTTATTTCCTGTCCAATATTTAGTTAATTTATGTTTACAACATTATTGCAGTCGGTTTTTAATTTATTTTTTGCTGTTAGGACAGGCAGCAGCAAAGACTCAAACGAAACAATTTTTTTTTTTTTAATTTGCCTCAGAGCAGTGCATCCCCGCTCGAACGCCTTAAGAGTACTGAAAGGTTTCGGGCTTCGGCGGGGTCCGCTGCTTCGAGTATGTTGTCCCAACGTTGCCAGACCTACCGCGATATATAATTCCTATAGGCGAAGTTAGAATGATCATATCTGTATAATACTTGACTGTACTAAAGAACATTTCTAACCTCAATCTGGCGAGTGCGGTGGACAACCTCAAAATTCCCAGCAAGTTCCTCGCCGAGGTGAAGGTCATGTCGCGAGAGTTCCTCGCCTCCCTACGCAGCTCGACATAAGCGTTCACGATGAAATCGGTGAGTCCCTCCGGAATGGCGGGATCCTTCATCTTGCAGAGTGCGATGTAGCGACGCATCACCGACATACTGAGCGCCTCCGTCTGACTCGGCGGCTGTTTGCAGTTCTGGTGGACGTACGTGATGTGCTTGGCGAGTCTCAGGTCGTTGTCCCGGTCCGCTTTGTCCTGGATCAGCCACAACAGGTCGAAGCGGGATAAAAGGGCCGCTGGTAACTGGATGTTCTGCTCGATGGTGCGTTTCGGGTTGTAGCGGCCGTACGCCGGATTGGCCGCCGCCAGGATGGACACGCGAGCGTTTAAGCACGTCATGATACCTGAGAAGGAATAGAATGGTGTCCTTAAGTCTAGTTAGTCGGGGGAAGGCCAAAGTTTATATGCCAAGGAAAGAGAGGACCAATTCTTGGGGTATCATGCTTCAAGGAACCATTATTCAAATTCAAATAGTTTATTGTCCAACAGGAAAATTTTCAATTACAAGACAATCGAAATAATTAAAATTAAAATAGTACAAGTTATAAGCACCTTAAATAAGTAGTACAAAAAAAATAATATAAGATCCAATATAGAGTGACAACAAAATTTAAAATTTAAAACAATAGCATAATTGTAAGAATATAAGACACATTAACCAAATGATAACAATCACAGAAAAATAATCAGGTATCATTCAAATTAAGAGAGGAACACATACTCTTTTTAAAAACATATTCAGTGCTGCTAAAGATGTCGACATTTATAGCATTCATCTGATTATACCATGTACAAGCATGGCACAGTGGAGCTTTGCTGGACAGATTTGTTAAGAGAGGGGTAAAATATATGGTGCCTCCTTGTATTGGCAGGAGGAACAAATAGAGGTAGCCTCTCTAAGAGCTCAGAACAATCAATTTTATTATTGCAAAGTTTATATAAAAATATCTGACTAGAAAGAATAGTATTTTGCTTTAGTGACAAATAGTTGAATCTATTCAGCAGGTACTCCTGTTCCACACCTCTTACTGGATATATTCCATCCAACTTAACAGAAAGTAACTTCATCATAAATGGGGAACCACAACATAGAGCCATACATTAATTTAGACTTTACTAATGAATTGTACAATACAGTCAAGCTGGATATATTCTTAAATTGAGAAGTGGACCTTACTATAAACCCGAGGGACTTTAAGGCTGAACTAGTGACCTGTGCTATATGCTGGTTGAATGTGAGCTTCTTATCTACTTCAATGCCCAAATCCTTCACTGAAGAACAGTCTAGCAACTGAGAACCACTCAATGTATATGGGTATAAAATCTCTTCATGAAGAATGGAAATTGTCATTTTTTTACATTTGTCACAGTTTAGGGGTAGTTTATTTCTTTCACACCATTCAAAGACCCTATTCATGTCCTCTTGCAGCTTCAGGCAGTCTAGCATAGTACAAGTGATACGAAGTGATAATAAATAGATCGAACAGCATTGGGGCGAGGTTACTGCCTTGGGGCGCACCACTCGAAGCCATGTAATACTCAGACCCAAAACCATTAAATTCAACATACTGAAGTCTGCCAGTCAGATATGAGATGAAGAACTCCACCAGACAAGGATGAAATCCAGCCAAAGCCAGCAAACCGTGATCCAGCCGTTAAAAAGCCTTCGAGAAGTCTGTGTACAGCACATCCAACTGGCTTTTCTAATTTATAGCTAGATATGCTGTTTCCAAGAAACAAGTCATATTAGTGACAGTAGATCTTTTCTGAAAGAAACCATGCTGCTTTTCTGTAATTATGTGCTTAATTTGAAGAGACAATTTACCGTGCTCACATATCTCAAAGGCCTTTGAAAAATTAGAGAGAATTGACACCGGTCTGTAGTTCTCTATTCTGCCATGGTCACCACTCTTAAACACTGGACATATTTTAGCCTTTTTCCACTCTTCCGGAAATAAATAAATAAATAATATCTTTATTTAGCAAAAGCTACATTCAATAAAAATATAAATAAAAAAATAGAGTAAAAGTATAAGTTGGCCATAACTGTATCAGGACACACCGGTTTGTCCATGGATGGTCTCGGTAATCCAGAAACAGCATCCCGGTTCCAGAAATATCCTGTCAGAGGTAGACCATAAATTAAAACTAGACTTAACCTAAACATTATTTCCTTGCCCACTTATTAAAAGCATAGTTAATTGTTGTTTGCCTTATAATAATAAAAATAATGTCGACTCAGGTTGATCGAGTCGGTTCGGTTGCAATCAGCCGATGACACACATTTGGAACTTGGTTGACCTTGCTGACTAGACACATTGGTCCCCCCGTGTAACACTTAGAAATGCTTCGGTAGTTCCAAGAAGCTGTAACCAGTATACCGGTTGGCCCAAAAATACCCAGTCAACAGATAAACCAACAATCAAGATGATGATTGGAGCGGAAACAATGCATACTTAATAGTAAAACTTAATAAACTACATAATTAAAATAAAAATAATAAAATAACAAACACAATTTTACTTATTCATAATAAATTTTCTCAAGAGCCCTCTGAATTGATTCAAAGTAATACAATTTTTGATGTTAGCAGGCAAGTTGTTAAATAGGATTAAACCTTTGTATAGAACTGAATTATGCATTTGGGTTGTGTTACATCTGTCGACTAGTATGAAGTCTATACGATTTCTCGTATTATAGTTATGTATATCTCCAAAAACTCTTAATTTATTACAAATATAATCCGGGAGCATCTGATGTTTTAATTTAAAAATAAACAAATAAACGTTATACAAAATTCTTTGATGTACAGACAACATATCTAGGACACCCAACATAGAGACAACAGGCGTGTAACGATTACAATTTAGAATCAATCTCATAGCCCTATTTTGAATTCTTTCTAGTTGGTCAATTCTATACTGTGGCAAGTTAAACAATAATGTTGAACAGAACTGTAAATGAGGAAGAGCAATGGCGTTGTAAAGTTTTAATTTGATGTACATTGACAAATTTTTTCCAATTCTTGTGATAAATCCAACTTTTTTTGAAAATTTTCTCATTACATAATCTGCATGAGCATGGAAATTCAGATTGGCATCGAAAATTGTGCCCAAATATTTAATTTCTTTGGCATACAAAATACTTTTCCCATTAACAGAAATCTGTATATTGCCCATGTCTATAGAACTTAATCTAGATTTCTTGCCAAATATACAAAACTTGGATTTACTTGCATTTAAACTTAGTTTATTATTACAGAGCCAGATGAATAAGTTATTGAGTTCAACGTTCATGACCTGTTGCAGTTGATGAATATCTTTACCCACCACATACAACATTGTATCGTCCGCAAACAACACCACATTACACCCCCGCACTACTTCCACCATATCATTGACATACAATAAAAATAGCAAGGGGCCCAAGACCGTTCCCTGCGGTACACCATGCTTTACAATAACACTTTCAGATGAACTATTTTTGTACATGACTCGCTGAACTCTACCACTTAGATAAGATTGAAACCACTTCAATACATTATGTTTAAGGCCTAACCGTTCTAATTTCCTAATTAACATTTCTCTACTCACGGTTTCAAACGCTCTCTTAAAATCCAAAAATACAGCAAGTACTAGATTATCAGAGTCAAGGGCCTTGAGAAAATTATCAGCTATATTAATAATGACAGACTCACATGAATGATTCTCACGGAACCCCGATTGGTTAGGCACAACTATTTTATTTATATTACAATGTTCGAGTAGCTGTTCCTTAACACATACTTCAAGGAGCTTCTCATAAATAGGTACGGTGTTAATTGGCCGAAATTCATTACACAATTTAGTGTTTTGCACTTTTGGAACAGGAACAACAGTAGAAAGTTTCCAGGCTTGCGGAAAAATCCCAGTACTTAAGGATGTATTGATAATATCCAGAAGACGATCACCCACAACATAAGCAACATCGCAAAGAACCTGCTTGGAGATGCCACTCTCCCCACCACCAACGTTTTTTAGATTTTTAAGTATTTCCTTCATTTTAGTCATCGAAACTTTATTAAATTGTGTCAAGGTTTTCTGGACTGAAGGTGGTTCAATGAAATATGTTTGGCCATTTGCTGCTGGTGGAATATCTGCAAGAATAAGATCAATACTATTCACGAAATAATTATTAAATCTTTGTGCAATATCATCCTCCTGTGTAATGATTTCATTTTCAAACTTTATTTCATTAGGCATGTTTTGGTTTTTTCCTGGCAAAAGCGTCTTCAGATTTTTCCAGAGTTCTTTTTGATTATTTTTATTTAGATCTATGGTATTCGCAAAAAATCTATCCTTTTCTACACTTATCTTGCTTACTATGTTATTTCTTATAGCTTTATATTCATTCCAAACGTTGTCGTTGTTTTCTATGGCAGCCCTTTTATATAATCGATCCCTTTCCTGCATTTGCTCCCTTATATCTTGAGTTATCCATTTTTTATCGGCATTTTTCTGTTTTTGCACAATTTTAATCCTTGGGCACATACTGTCAAGAATTGTTCTAATATCTCTGACAAAAGTATTAGCTAGTAAGTCAACATCTGAACTATTTCTATTCCAATTGCATGTAAGCAGTTCTTCCTGAAGTTTATGGCATTTGTAGGTCTTAAAAGACCTAGTATAACTTACTACATCCATTGGCTGTTCCTTCGATTGATCCATAGAAATTGATATAATAGAATGGTCACTAATTTTAGGAGTTTGATGGACTTTATGCGAGAGAGATTTGTCATTTGAAATTAAATAATCGATCAGAGTCTGACTTCTTTGGACTATTCTTGTTGGAGTCTTAATTATTTGACTAAACCCATTGGTATAAATGATACTTAATAATTTGTTACTATAAAAATTGTTTTTTAATAAATCAAAATTAAAATCCCCAAGGATAATGATGGTGCCATTAAATCCACTAACTTGCTCTAAATATCCCCCAAAAAACTCTATAAATTTGGCATCTTGTTTCTGAGGCGAATGGTACAGAACAGAGCACAAATATTTACCTCCACCCATAGATAGCTCAAGAGACAACAACCAGACATAATCATCAATAGACAATACAGACCCCACCTTATATCTAATATCGTTTCTAATAAGGGCCAAGACCCCACCTGTTCTACTGTTGTTACTAGTGCATTGCTCCAAATTGTACCCATCAATAATCAACTCACATGGCTCAATAACCGGGGTTACGTGAGTCTCACTCAAAAGCAAGATCTTAGGCCTCCAGTCATTTACTAGTAAAATAATGTTATCTTTGTTGTTTAGATAACCTTGGCAATTAAAATAAACAATGTTGGTGTTAAGTGCAATATTTAGGTCTAATTGCTACTTAATATATTTATTCCTTTGTAACTCTTCAATTCGCTTATAGGAATCACAACTAGTTACATCCCAAGAAACGTGATTGACATTTAGCCTAAGACCATACTTTTCATTAGATACTACACAATTAATACACTTAACGCTACTTACATTACATTCTTTAACATCATGGGATCCACTACACTTTGCACACACTTTATTTTCTTTACACTCTTTCAGTAAATGACCATACCGACAGCACTTGAAACACCTTCGGATACCATATTCGTTGAAGACAGGACAACGGTTCCAACCAATGTTCATCTTCTCCTTTTCAATAAACACTGCATACGTGGTAGCATCAACTTCCAAGATCATATTGAACTTTTTGTTTACGATTTTAGTAATTGTATTGGTCTTGAGTGATAAGTTGAAGATTTGTAAGATTTTGTAAATTTGTAAGGTACAGCCAGGGCCGATGCACAGTCACGCAGAAGAAATGAAGGTATTTGGTCAGGACCCGCAGTTTCTTTGTTTTTTAACTTCTGTAAAGCTTTTCTTACATCTGCCTCAACAAAAGATTGGACCAAAATGTTATCTGAACCATATGTATCAGATTCTTTGCGCTGAGCAATAGATGACTCAACATAATCACTCCTGAAAAAATCAGAAAAAGCATTTACAATACTTTTAGGACCACAACAGTGGTATCTTTATAGCTCATAGAACCTGGAATGCGAGAGTTGTTTCGTTTAAGGTGAATGAACCTCCAGAATTGCTTTGGATCACTCCGAATAGCTGACTCAGTCCTGGATATATACTCGTGATAAGCAAGATCCATTTTTGTTTTTACTACCCTCCTAGCAGCTCTAAAATCCTCATGAGCAGCAGAGCACAGATTATGTATTTATACAGTCGCGTTGTCTGTCAATATAGTGTGTTATATGTCAAATATCTATCAAAATTTATTAATTGCATCCCAAATAAACCTCAACTACCAAATTCCCACTTAATCGGACTAATAGCAAAAAAGTGTATGGTGGTCATGTAACCTTAATTACCACAAATTATTAGTAACCTCTGATTCTCTCATAAGTAATTAACAAAATATTAAAGTGTTTGATTTGTTTAATATACTATTAATATCAACAGTTGGGTAGGAATATAATATATACAAATTTATGTACCAGACAACAACCTTATAATAGCGTTTATTATATTAAAAGAAATATATACGTATTTTTTAGCGCTAAATACACATTTTTTGTGAACCCTTATACAAAATTGACTAATTTTTTATTATTTATTAAAGAAAAAAAGAGATTTAACTAGTTCTAATTAAAAAAGGTACTTTTTGAAACTTATGCAGTACCTTTGGCCCACTGTGCAATGTATATTATTCACTATATTATACTTGATTATAGAAAGAATGCCCGAGAACTTACCAGCTTTAGCGATACTAATGGTTTGTTGCTCCATCACCTCGTGAATAGCAGTACGGTCTGCGTCCGCCATTTTGTCGAACTCGTCGATGCAACAGACCCCTTGATCGGCAAGCACCAAGGCCCCACCTT
The DNA here is from genome assembly GCF_022605725.1 of Anthonomus grandis grandis. Classification (NCBI taxonomy): domain Eukaryota; kingdom Metazoa; phylum Arthropoda; class Insecta; order Coleoptera; family Curculionidae; genus Anthonomus; species Anthonomus grandis. The sequence continues at coordinate 285,796 of NC_065555.1, read as the reverse complement.
TAATAACAAATTCCCATTAAATAAACATTCATATTTGTTTAAAAATGATTTACCTTCCAACATCATTTCTCCCGTAAACGGATCTTTCATTACTGCGGCAGTGAGACCTACCCCCGACGATCCTCTACCTGCAAAACAAAATATAATTAAAAAAAAAATAATTGAAGAAACAAAAGACTTAACCTGTGGTGTATTGACTTCTGGGAGCCAATCTGTCAATGAAACCTAATAATTGAGACTTGGCCACTCCAGGATCTCCCATCAAACAAATATTAATATTGCCACGAATTTTCATACCTAAAATTATACATATATGCACAATAATTAGTATGTGATCTCTTTTTGTTGATATTCGATTACCATCAGGCCTCCTATCGACTCCCCCGACCAGAAGCAACAATAACGCCTTTTTCACGTCAACATGACCATAAATTTCCGGTGCTATGGACAGAGCCAGTTTCGAATAGAAGTCATCTTCAGTCAGTATCGCTAATTCCTCGGGTGTCAATTGGTTGGCGGCCACTTCATCTTCAGCCGTTTTATTTAGAGATAAGATTTTATGGGCATCGACGTATGTCTCCGATAGTAAGCCAGACGTAATCTAGATTTAAAATTCAAAAAATCGAATATGTAGCAGGTGAACTTTCCACATTCATTCATTTTATTTTGCTCAATAAAATAATTAATGAAAATGTCAAACTCCTCAGGTTTGAAGATAAAATTTGAATAAAAATCGAACTTAATGCTTTATTACTGTATGCAACTGACCTGTTTGAATCCTTGCCTGACAAGTGGCAAAAATATCCCAGTAATGGCCACATGATCACCAGGTAGAGCTTGTCTGGTAACTTCACCTCTGCAAAATATCGTCAAAGTTCTCGGTATGTGACCCACAGGGACTTGATCGCTCAGTTCTTGGATTTTCACTTCTTGGAACTGTTTTTAAAAAAATTATTATAAAAAAAAAATGTTTTTTTAAATTCAAAATCAATTCAATCATACTTTTGTAAATTTAGAACCTCTGGTTTGCAAATATAACCGGCCCCCTGACTTATTAACTTTACAGTCTTCACTCGGACACAAGGTCTCGGGCATGAAACTTAACCCAGCGATCGGTTGATAAGTTTCAGCTCCGCACTGGTCACAGGTGTAAGTGGCCACACACATCATCGGTTTTACTTCTGTAGATCTGGTTACTATACCTAAAAGGTCAATTTGTGAAAAACTCACTCAAAACTCACACAAATTTGTTATTACCCCTGACTGTTACAAGTTTCCCGAGCTGATCGGCCTTGATTTCTCTGATTGGCTGATGTTTTCTAGTTGATAAATCCTTAAAATAAATTTCATACCGTTTCATGAGTTCTGGCGGAAAGCGGTTTCTCGGATCTCTCTGTTCGTTTGGTTGTCTTGTTCTTTGTTCCATCATGCGTCTTTGTAACAAAGGTAAATGTTACTTCAAATTCAAATAGTTTATTGTCCAACGGGAAAATTCCCAATTACAAGACAATCGAAATAATTAAAATTAAAACAGTACAAGTTATAAGCACCTTAAATAAGTAGTACAAAAAAAATAATATAAGATCCAATATAGAGTAATAACAAAATTTAAAACAATAGCATAATTGTAAGAATAGAAGACACACTAACCAAATGATAACAATCACAGAAAAATAATCAGGTATCATTCAAGTTAAGAGAGGAACACATCCTTTTTTTAAAAACATATTCAGTGCTGCTAAAGATGTCGACATCTATAGCATTCATCTTATTATACTTTATATACATTACTACTACTTATTATACATTATACCATGTACAAGCACAGCACAGTGGAGCTTTGCTGGACAGATTTGTTAATTTGTTAAGAGAGGGATAAAATATATGGTGCCTCCTTGTATTGGCAGGAGGAACAAAGAGAGGTAGCCTCTCTAAGAGCTCAGAACAATCAATTTTATTATTGCAAAGTTTATATAAAAATATCTGACTAGAGAGAATAGTATTTTGCTTTAGTGACAAATAGTTGAATCTATTCAGCAGATACTCCTGTTCCACGCCTCTTACTAGATATACTCCATCCAACTTAACAGAAAGTAACTTTAAGAATCTGCGCTGTACATACTCCAGTCTGTTAACATGAACATCATTGATGGGGAACCACAACATAGAGCCATACATTAATTTAGACTTTACTAATGAATTGTACAATACAGTCAAGCTGGATATATTCTTAAATTGAGAAGTGGACCTTACCATAAATCCGAGGGATTTTAAGGCTGAACTAGTGACCTGTACTACATGCTGGTTGAATGTGAGCTTCTTATCTACTTCAATGCCCAAATCCTTCACTGAAGAACAGTCTAGCAACCACTCAATATATATGGGTATAAAATCTCTTCATGAAGAATGGAAATTGTCATTTTTTTACATTTGTCACAGTTTAGGGGTAGTTTATTTCTTTCACACCATTCAAAGACCCTATTCATGTCCTCTTGTAGCTTCAGGTAGTCCAGCATAGTACGAATGATACGAAACAACTTCAGATCATCAGCGAATAAAAGACAGAAACTCTCCATACAAACAACTAAATCATTAATAAATAGATCGAACAGCATTGGGGCGAGGTTACTGCCTTGGGGCGCACCACTCGAAGCCATGTAATACTCAGACCCAAAACCATTAAATTCAACATACTGTAGCCTGCCAGTCAAATATGAGATGAAGAACTCCACGAGACAAGGATGAAATCCAGCCAAACTTATAGGCTTACTTATAGGTAAAATTATGGTTTTGACCCCTATTTTCGCGTTTTTCAAAATTCGAACAAGATTTTGAAAAAAAAAATTTTTTTTGCAAAAAAAGCATTTTTTTTTTCATAAAGTTTGGAAAAGTGTCCATAACTCAAAAAATTAATCAAATACAATTTTGAAAATTTGTACACATATTCTCTGGACAATTTGGTTGGACACCTATTTCAGCGTTTTTCAAAATTCGAACAAGATTTTGAAAAAAAAAATTTTTTTTGCAAAAAAAGCATTTTTTTTTCATAAAGTTTGGAAAAGTGTCCATAACTCAAAAAATTGACCGAATACAATTTTGAAAATTTGTACACATATTCTCTGGACAATTTAGTTGGACACCTATTTCAGCGTTTTTCAAAATTCGAACAAGATTTTGAAAAAAAAATTTTTTTTGGAAAAAAAACATTTTTTTTTCATAAAGTTTGGAAAAGTGTCCATAACTCAAAAAATTAATCAAATACAATTTTGAAAATTTGTACACATATTCTCTGGACAATTTAGTTGGACACCTATTTCAGCGTTTTTCAAAATTCGAACAAGATTTTGAAAAAAAAAATTTTTTTTGCAAAAAAAAGCATTTTTTTTTCATAAAGTTTGGAAAAGTGTCCATAACTCAAAAAATTGACCGAATACAATTTTGAAAATTTGTACACATATTCTCTGGACAATTTAGTTGGACACCTATTTCAGCGTTTTTCAAAATTCGAACAAGATTTTGAAAAAAAAATTTTTTTTGGAAAAAAAACATTTTTTTTTTCATAAAGTTTGGAAAAGTGTCCATAACTCAAAAAATTAATCAAATACAATTTTGAAAATTTGTACACATATTCTCTGGACAATTTGGTTGGACACCTATTTCAGCGTTTTTCAAAATTCGAACAAGATTTTGAAAAAAAAAAATTTTTTTTGCAAAAAAAGCATTTTTTTTTCATAAAGTTTGGAAAAGTGTCCATAACTCAAAAAATTGACCGAATACAATTTTGAAAATTTGTACACATATTCTCTGGACAATTTAGTTGGACACCTATTTCAGCGTTTTTCAAAATTCGAACAAGATTTTGAAAAAAAAATTTTTTTTGGAAAAAAAGCATTTTTTTTTCATAAAGTTTGGAAAAGTGCCCATAACTCAAAAAATTGACCGAATACAATTTTGAAAATTTGTACACATATTCCCTGGACAATTTGGTAGGACACCTATTTCAGCGTTTTTCAAAATTCGAACAAGATTTTGAAAAAAAAAATTTTTTTTGCAAAAAAAGCATTTTTTTTTCATAAAGTTTGGAAAAGTGCCCATAACTCAAAAAATTGACCAAATCCAATTTTGAAAATTTGTACACATATTCTCTGGACAATTTGGTTGGGCACCTATTTCAGCGTTTTTCAAAATTCGAACAAGATTTTGAAAAAAAAAATTTTTTTTGCAAAAAAAGCATTTTTTTTTCATTAAGTTTGGAAAAGTGTCCATAACTCAAAAAATTGACCGAATACAATTTTGAAAATTTGTACACATATTCTCTGGACAATTTGGTTGGACACCTATTTCAGCGTTTTTCAAAATTCGAACAAGATTTTGAAAAAAAAATTTTTTTTTGCAAAAAAAGCATTTTTTTTTCATAAAGTTTGGAAAAGTGTCCATAACTCAAAAAATTGACCGAATACAATTTTGAAAATTTGTACACATATTCTCTGGACAATTTGGTTGGACACCTATTTCAGCGTTTTTCAAAATTCGAACAAGATTTTGAAAAAAAAATTTTTTTTTGCAAAAAAAAGCATTTTTTTTTCATAAAGTTTGGAAAAGTGTCCATAACTCAAAAAATTGACCGAATACAATTTTGAAAATTTGTACACATATTCTCTGGACAATTTGGTTGGACACCTATTTCAGCGTTTTTCAAAATTCATACAAAATTTTGAGAATAAGATATTTTAGGAAAAAAAAATCATCATTTAATTGATAGTGTTTCGGGCCTGTTTATAATACATGTTTAATTACTTAAATCAAGGTTATTTCAATCTTAATTATTTATCAAGTTATCAAGGCCAGACTGTAAAGAAATAGGGACGCTGCTCCAGTCACACTGAAATAAGGTGATCCTTCCGTTTTCGACGCACACCCTTAGTGACTATGCAATGAGTGAAATAAAATAGAAACAAAATAAGAAGAGACACAATTTAACGTGACATTTAACGTTAACAATTAAAAGGAAAAAGAATGACTCGACTTACCCTAGTAATAAATGAAGTAAAGGATGTTGATATAAGGAACATCCCAATCAGCTTTCATTAAATCGACAAAGATGTGATGCACTTCGGTATTATCATGATGACATTCCTATTTCATTTTTAAAGCAGATTTCAGGGCAATTGACAAGGCCACTAGCTCATGTCATAAACTTATCAATTCAACAGGGTACATATCCAACACTTCTCAAAATTGCTTTAGTTAAACCGGTCTTTAAAAAAGACAATCCCTCTGAACCTAAAAACTACCGTCCAATATCACTGCTCCCCAATATAAACAAGGTTTTTGAAAAAATTATATACACCAGGCTTGAAACTTATCTTGAGAAACATCAAATACTGACAGAATTACAGAATGGGTTTAGAAAAGGCAGATCAACAGTTAGGGCTATATATCAAGCACTGCAGAAAATTATTAAATCAATGAATGATTGAAAAGCTACAATGGCAATTTTTCTTGACCTATCCAAGGCTTTTGACAGTGTTGACCATTCAATACTGCTTAAAAAACTAGAAGCCTATGGAATCAGAGGAGTTGCCCTTAAACTTCTAGAGTCCTATGTCTATGATGTGTCTATGATGATATGGTTATGTTTGCTGATGACACAAGTCTTATATGCAGCAAAAATACAGATCAGGAGTGTGCCAAATCAAGTGGCCCAAACTGTTGGATTGCTAGAAGACTGGTTTAGCATAAATAATCTTCTGCTGAATGTCAACAAAACGCAAATATTAAACTTTAAACAACGGCCTAGTGAAAGCTCTCTAGTGCAAATTGGAAGGACAGAGATAAGAACACAGCAGTCAGCTAACTTCCTTGGGGTAATGATGGATGAAAGATTGGATTGAGGTGCCCATGTTGAGTTGGTGGCAGCAAATATGTCCAGATATTGCTTCACTTTGAGACTAATAACACAGTGGCTTCCCTTTCAGCATATCATGCCTATATACAGTCCAGAGTCAGATATGGTATAATTCTTTGGGGGAACTCGAGGGACTCTGAAAGAGTTCTTATCTTGCAAAAAAGGTGCTTGAGAACTATATTCAATTTACCCTATCAGGAATCCTGTAAACCATATTTTATTAATCATAACATCCTAACATTTTATTGTATTTATATCTATGAATGTGTTTCGTTTATCCTTGACAATAAAATCTTTTTTGAGAATCTGAAAGGGCAACATCCGCATAATACTAGGTTCAAACACAATTTCAAGACCAAATTTTACATTTGTTAAGAAAAATGTGGTACATAGTATCTCAGATGTCTGGAATAAACTCCCAATAAACTTCAGAGAAAAATCAGATAAAGAGATAAAGAAAGATCTAAAAATATATCTGCAAGAAAAGGCCTTTTATTCTCTTCATGAGTATATGGCTGAAAATTTAAATGAAACTCTCATCTAGTATTGTGTATTAGTGCATGAGTTAATTTGTGAATGAATGTTATATTTTCTTGTTATTTAAATTTTGTGTACTCGCGTTTTGCCTTTTTATTTATATTTAAATTTAATATTTTGATAAATCATGACATGAATGAATTAAAATTTGATAAATATTTTAATTGTATACTTAATTAAGTTAGAATTTTTTTTACTGACAAAATCCACACCTCACATAGGTAATAAAAAATGTGTATTGTTGTAACTACATGTTTTATGGATTTAATAAAGGATTTGATTTATTATCTTGCATGAGATTTAGGTACTGATTCAATAATTGCCGTAGTATACTAGTGCTCTCCCGTATCGCACACCTGTTCCGTATTTTAAGTTTTTGGGAGATGACCTCGGTCAAATAGCTTTCTCCTCTCACCCCGAGGGGTTCATAAGGTAAAGTAGGATAAAAGAGCAAGGCTTTATGGAAGGAACATTGGAGTAAGAGAGTAAGGAAATGTAAGATAGGTTGAGTTTAAATATTAAGAATTTACCAAGAAACGCGTGTGTTATACCGGGTGAACTTTTATATGCAAAATCAATGTAAATAAACCAAAATAAATAAAGTATTACCGAACTAATTATTAAATATCTTAAACTTCAAAGAAAACTTATGTTAACTAAAAATAAGTAAAATTAGCAAAAAGTAATAAAAGAAGATAGAATGAAACAGGAAAACCACTAAGAAAACTATTAGTAGAAAAACTTAAATTAAAATTAAAATCTAAGGAATTTTTAAGTGCTTTAAACATTGAATTAGAGCATTTAAAGAAGCCACTGTCAATAAAGAAATTTTCAGTATTTGTCTCAAATAATACTTATTGAATGAGGACATCTTCATTTAGCCTATGACTACTTAAAATATGTACCAATAAGCATTGTGTCTGAAAACGTTCTTAAGAATAAATTTGTTTCAAATATAGAAGAAAATAATACAAGTTAATATATTTTTGCCATTACTTTCATAGTTACATAGTTTATTATTTCTGCATACTTTTACTCTCTATCCTTAGTTACATATTTTCTCTTAGCACAGTATTTCTTACCTGTGCTCAATATAAACATCCAAGGCATCTTTTGCTACAACATCCCTTGTAACAAAGGTGGGCAAAAGCTCAAAAACTATATCAGATAAAAGAACTTGGTATCTTCTCGTATTATTGATAATTTCATTCGCCAGTTCCTCATCATAGTCGTGTAAATCATCCAGTTCTACATACATGGAAACCTGTTCCCGATGAGCCAGTTTAGTCAATTGATTGGAATATTTAAAGTTTTTGTTGCCTTGTGTATCTTGGACACAATACTCCATCAGGAAGGTTTTGAGGTTGTCCCTTTCTTTATCGTAGTCGCGTTTCACCATTGTAGTAGTAGTAGATTAAGAAAAGGAAGAATGTATATTATTTATAAAATGAATGTTTATGAGCAAATACTGTTGAATAAACTAAAAACTGTACTTTTATAAAAAGGTTCCTAACGTTTAACGAACAGGGACCGAAAACAAAACACAATGAATGCGCGCCAAAAGTCTAGCTGTCATTTTGACAATTGACAGACGTCAAAAAAGGCCTCCCTTGTGAGCCTTTTCATGTAAGAAAGCAACGCAACCAGGTTGATTTATATGTATAATCTTTATCGTTATGACGGATTGTAAAGAAATTACTTGCTTATTTACTTTATAAAATAAGTAACTAATCGGATTAATTTTTGACCTATTATAGCCGTTGACATTGCTACCAACGTCATACGTCATATTTTTTTGACATTGACATTAGTGACAAGTGACATTACCCGTGCAAAAAAAATTGTGGAAAATTGAAAAAAATCATGGGATTGGGTTTGTTTTTTTCTAATAATTTCTTTTTCGTTTAAAACATCTGTATCGTAAGTTAAAGAGCGACTTTTCCTATTCACACCTGCTTCATTCGTCATGTTAAAATTGTCAAGCTCCTAAGATTACCCTATTTTAACACGCAATATTTATCTTATTCAAAGTGAAAGTATTTAATTTTTTCTTTGAAAATAATGGTAAATTTGGAAATTAAGCAGCTGGTTAATAAAGCCAGGTAAGAGCCATGTTCAGTTAAAGAGATACAATAAATTTTCCAGATGTTATACTAATGTTAGCAGTTTCACGGATTTTTTAATTACAGGTTTCCAGAAAGTGATGGAAGAATCATTTTAAATGTGCTCTACTTACCCATTGGATTTATATTGTTATTTTTAAGGGGCATCTTTGCATTAATTCTAATGTTATTAGGCCAAGTATGTGAAATACTTACCACCATAAATATGTTACTTTATTAAAATAAATTTCAGGTTCTACCCGAAACTCCACCCATTCAGAGCTTCTTAACGAATTTGGCATGTATTTGCTTTGGTATAACAGTGTCAGTAGAAAACAGTAAAAAGAAAGAACATGTAGATGTCTTTGTTAGTAACAGTTTGTCCATTTTTGATCATGTAGCTGTTAGTAAAGCTGTTGGTACAGTTTTAGTAAGTAAATATTGTTTTTTGAATAGGAGCATGGAAAAAAGTTTATTTTATTTTATTATTTCTTAAATGGGATTAGTTTTATTACATGAAAATATTAAACGTAATCAAATATAAACTATACTAACTCTATGTGCTGATGGTTCCAAATTAGAGTACAAACTTGGTATATTTTATTTTATAGCCTCTAACCAAAACTCCATTAAAAAACCTTCCAGCATTTGGAATCCCTGATTTAGGGTCAGTAAATAATACAGATACATTTAAGAAGAACCTTGAAAGCATTAGCAAGGAAAAGAATGTGCCTATATATGTGTGTCCAGGTAAGTGTACATGTAATTCTGTAAAATAATGATTAAAGATATTTTTTTCTTCCTGTATAGAGGAAGCATCTACTAATGGTAGGGCCCTACTGAAATTCAACTCAAAATACTTCAAATTTTTTCAAAAAGTTCAGCCTCTTTGTATAACTATCAAAAGGCCATTATTTGACTTGTCCATATCAACACTAAAGTCAACCTGTCTTAATGATATAATTTACTTTATGTATTCACCTTTTACCAACTACAGCATCAAATTCTTGCCTTCGATGGAGAAAAAGTGCCTGTCAGAAGATGAATTTGCTGAAATTGTTAGAGAAAATATTGCATCGGAGCTAAAGGTATTAAAGGAGTTTCATTAGGTAGGGATGGTGAATAATTTGTTTATCTAATTTATAGATTGAAGCAACTAATTTTTCATCATCAGATTTGTCAGAATGGAGGAAAAGACAAATTGTGGAAGAGAGAAGGAGGCAACTGGATAGAGCCAACATGCAATACTTAAACAATAGAATGGCGAATCCAGAGTTGGCCAGGATGGCCGCTCAAGTAAAGGAGGTTTTGCCACATGTTCCTGTTACTGCAATTTATAATGATTTAGGTAAATTATGTCATTATTTAGACACAGTGACAAGTGATTTGATTGAAATTTTCCCCACCATTTGGCAGCATTTACTCGCAGTGTGGACACAACAATAACGAACATCTTGGAGGGCAGAGTGCGTTTCGTACCAGAGTCGAACTCCTCAAATGCGACATCGTCATCTTCCGCGAGACCAGAATCCTCCTCCTCGTGCTCCTCTTCTTCTGCTTCACCGACAAAGGGCGGCAACGCGGCCGCCCCCTCCCAAATCAGTGTGGCCGCCTCCACGTTCGGGAAAACGGCGACGGAACGAACCCGATCGTTCCAAGAACGGAAAGAGCAGCTGATCGCCGCCGCCCGGAGGCGGTACATCGAGAAACACAATTTGGAAAAGAACATCCCGTTGCAGCTGCTCTGATCACTTTAACATACAAAAGTTGAGTTCCCCTTTAGTTTTTTTCTTTATATACGTAGTTATATTTTAATTTATTCGGCAATCAGAATCAAATAATGGTTCTCCTACGGTTCTTTATATTATGGCGAACGTTTTCCCTTAATTTATGAGATCCATTATATAGCTTCGATGCAATAACTATTTGCTAGTTTTTTTTTGGACTGTTACAAGCATATGACTTAATTATTTAATCAAAAAATCAAGCGAAATTTGAGGTTTTATATTATGAATTAATTGAATCCTAGGCAAGAGATAGACATATTATATTGTTGAAATATGTAGCTACCCGCTCACTATACCGGGCGTTTCTCAATAGTGGTTTCGATGAATCATTTTTGGGAGGTCCACTTTTAATAATAATTAAACTTTCTTAGTTAAGCATGCAAAAAAACTTTATTTTCTTATTAATCATTGATTATGATGATCTTTTTTGTTGTTTTAAGTAAATATATAAATTATTAAAAAATCCTAAAATGGTTGTTTTATTATTAGCTTCTTTACACTTATTGTATATGTATGTTAATTGTTAATAGCTATTTAATTGACATTGACTAGTGAGAGTAATAATAATAAGTTTAAATTTTTCCAGGAAATTAGGGTGCCTATTTAATTTATTTCCAGACAGCATTTTTGACGTATTCCTCGAATTATTTTGAATATTTTTCCAGTTAATTAAAATGAATTTTCACTTGTTTAAAGGGCCTAACATAGTTTTTTTCTCAAGTAGTTAGGATCATGATTCAGGTCTTTCTGAATAGGTGAAAACTTTGAAAATCCTGGTAGTGTATTTTTTTTTTCAAAATGTGCGAATTTGGAAAAACGCTGAAATAGGTGTCCAACCAAATTGTCCAGAGAATATGTGTACAAATTTTCAAAATTGTATTCGGTCAATTTTTTGAGTTATGGACACTTTTCCAAACTTTATGAAAAAAAAAATGCTTTTTTTCCAAAAAAATTTTTTTTTTCAAAATCTTGTTTGAATTTTGAAAAACGCTGAAATAGGTGTCCAATGAAATTGTCTGGAGAATATGTATACAAATTTTCAAAATTGTATCTGGTCAATTTTTTGAGTTATGGACATTTTGTCGAATTCTTAGATTAAAAAAATTATGTTTTTTTCCAAAAATAATTTTTTTTTTCAAAATCTTGTTTGAATTTTGAAAAACGCTGAAATAGGTGTCCAACTAAATTGTCCAGAGAATATGTGTACAAATTTTCAAAATTGTATTCGGTCAATTTTTTGAGTTATGAATATTTTCTGAAATTTTATGAAAAAAAAAATACTTTTTTCCAAAAAAAATTTTTTTTCAAAATCTTGTTCGAATTTTGAAAAACGCTGAAATAGGTGTCCAACCAAATTGTCCAGAGAATATGTGTACAAATTTTCAAAATTGTATTTGGTCAATTTTTTGAGTTATGGACACTTTCCCAAATTTTATGAAAGAAAAAATGCTTTTTTTCCAAAAAGAGCTGCTCTGGAACAGCTCGCGAACTCTTTATTTCGGTCTGTACCCACCTTTACAAATGTTTAGGAACTTTCAGTCTCTTAGGGAAATTCAAATTTCCGACTCGGCAACTATGGTTATAAACAGCACACACACAATTATTTTTACTTCACGTCTACCAAAGTTTCATTATCGATTACTGCTAGAACGACTGCTTCTACTCACGAACCGAATAAATGGTATATTTATTAAGTTCGTGCTGCTACTGGACAAATTGGCGAGATATGTTCCGTGTAGTGTTTGCTACGCAACATGAACGTCTTTTATTTTTCTCTCTTTAACTAGAGTTACCAAATTGAAAAAAAAATCTGACTGACATCATCTAGTGAAAATCCAGGGAATTTAAGTCTCTTAGAGAAATTTAAATATTTTGGCAACCCTGTCTGTTGCATCATCTAAAATAATTTTTTCTTCACGTCAATTATAGTTTAACTAATAAACAACAAGTTTGCCAAAGCTCAGTTCCAGCATTATATTTCCTTTAATCATTGTTTATGTTTATTATCCTAGTGCTGATATGCCGCTATTCCCGACATATAAAGCCAGCTGTCCGGAGAACTCCCCAATAGAGGTATTCACTCCCTGTTACCTATAAACCCCATACACCCAGAATCTCACCTTCCTATATAAATAGCATTCCTCCAGAGAATCCCTCAGTCACCAGTTTAACTTTCCGCAAGAATACTTGAACCAGTCGTGGCTTAAAACCATGGTGGTGGACCATGATAAACCTGCCAAATACACTTATCCCATCCAAGCCACCAAACCTTATGACAGGGACATGTGGACTGTGTCCAGCGATCACTGTTACTCCAGGCCGTGGGCTTGGCAGCCCGAATCCGGATTTTTGAAGCCGACCAAGGCACTTTTCTCACCCAGGAACATCAATGTGAAGCCCCTGTTTTCTGCCGGGAGCTTCTCATCATTGGAAGATGAGCATCTCGATGTCGAAAATGATGCAGAGACTCTCACTCCAGTGTATGACTTTGACAAGGCCAAAGTGTTGATGGAAGAATGTGAGAAACATGTTTTGGGTTCATTTCGGAGTGGTAATGACGATGGGGATTGGGAGGAAAGGATTATTAAGTAAGTTGTTATTAGTGATCTATTTTATGTGTAAACTGTTGGGAGAGTCCAAAACAAATGGTTTTTTTGATGTGCTAAAGTTTGTTTAGCAAAAAAAATCCTTTTTTAAGTTGCCCTAATTAGTGATATTTTTATATTAAAATTATTGGTTTACTTCCAAATTGATTCTCAGGAATTTATATTTATTCATGTAAAAAACTTATGAAAATATGTTGGTTGGTTCCTAAGTTATGTTCAAAGATGTCCACTAATGGTTCTTCTTTAGATGTTATGTTTGTTACATTTTGTTGGAAGTGTCTTAAGATTTTAATATTTTACACTTTTTTATAAATATATTCTATTTTAAATTGTGCAAACATATACTATATAAAGTATTAGTAAATATTAGATTCTATACATTGTTCCAGATCCAACTGGTCGTCCACACAACACAGACTGTTCAATGGTTTCGTAAACATCCTGAACAGTTTTTACTTAGGCAAACTGACTTATATGGGCCAACAAAACGAGCCCGTTTTACGTCGCTCAATTATCGATAAGGCGGTGCACAGAGTGAGACGTCTCTTTAACACCGTATCTTACGATATTAAATTGTTACAGTGGCTACATCAGTTATTACTCGATAATCTTGACCAGCACAATTTGCCCCTCTACTTGGACACTTTACAGGTAAACTAATCATCAAACATTCATGCTTAAACTTAAATTTTTTTTTTTAAAGACCCTTAGATCAAAAATCCCAAAAATAGTTGATCGGATTTTAAATAATGGTGGGGCGACGGTTCAAAAAGGGCCCCTGACCAATGAAAACTTGTTGCCTCTATTGAAGAAGCCCTGGGACCCCATGGAGGAGGCTCTGCAGCAAGACAAACCCAAGAAGTTACCATCCAATCCGATCATTGTTTTGATGCCTTGTTCCCCGGGTGCCTCTAAGAGGAACAACAAGTGGATGGAGCTATTGTCCAGTTTGGCCCAAGTGGTTACTGTACCAACAAATTTCGGTAAGTAACTTAATTATTTCAGGGTTTATTGTGCAATTAATTTTAAATTAAGGAAAAAGTCCATTCTGAAGTGGAGTCAATATAAAATTGAAAAGTTAGTAGGCGAAGTCTTTTCTCCACATATAAAATGCTAATCCTCTAATTTAAGGAGTTATGCATTTCGGCAAGTGTTCTTGCCATCATCAGACTCTAAAATATATTTCAAACAGTTCAAAAACCTTAGGTGCCTAGAATGAGTTTATTAGCAGTCAGAGGACTCTTATAGCCAGTCAAAGTAACTCAGACATAAAGTTGACCCTCAGATTATCTTTAAGTGCCTGGAATAAATGTATGAGTAATTAGAAATCTCTTAAAGAGTAAGTAATAGACACTCAGATTATGTTTAAATACCTGTAAAAATAAATCTGTTTAAATAATGAAGAGATTTAAGGATAATTAGAGGACATTTCCAGCCTGTCAAAGTAACTTATATGCCAGAAAGAGACACTCAAATTACCTTCAAATGCCTAGAATAAGGGTATGTACTCATTTAGCGTACGTCACACTAATAGAATAAATCGTCAGATTACCTTCAAATGCCTGGAATAAATTTCTGAGAACTAAGAAGACCTTTTTAGCAAGTCAAAGTAACTCAAACTCATGGAATTGACCTTCAGATTACTTTTAAGTGCCTGAAAGAGGCTTAGGGATAATTAGAAGACACTTTCAGGCAGTCAAAGTGACTCAAATGCCTGCAATAGACCCTCAAATTACCTTCAAGTGCCTAGAATAAGTTAACGAGTACTGAAGAGACTCTTACAGGTAATCAAAGTAATTCCGATTCCTGGAATAGTTTTTTTTTTTAATTATATTTAAATGGAAAAGGAGCATTGAAATTCATCAGTATGAAAAATCACTATTATGCAGTTAGACATTTGGTTTTTGGAAACTATCTGGAAACGACAGAAAGATATGAGGAACGCCTACAACTGCCTGGAAGAAATAAGAAACTACCCTAAAAAAAATAATTTAGAAAACTGCGCCGTTTAAAATATTCCGAGCCTTCTGACATTCCGTCATTGAATACGGCAATTATTTTTAAACTATTAAATTGTTATTAAAAAATATGACCAAAAATGGGTATAAAAGGCATTTTTCTATTTTCGACCGCATTAACGTCCAGGATCGTCTTGAAATGTTACTTTTCTGACATAATGACGATCGTAACAGACTTGAGAGGTCAGTGGTTTCAAGTATCTGAGATAAGTTTATACAATATAATAAGTAGATTAAAAAACAGTTACAGTCACTCACCCACAGGACTCCTCTTATATGTTTGCTCCTCTCTCACTGCTCTTTGGTTCCTTCAGGAAGATCTCAACAAATAGAAATCACCAAATCATTCAACTGTTTCCGGACATGTATCAGAAGAATGAATTCCTTTTTCCAGGCATTTTGGTCCTGGTAAGAAACCCTTAATAGATTCTGAGGAATTGCATTTGTTTCCAGGCATTCTGTTTTCCTCTAGAAGTTCTTAATGTCGCGAGTAAGCTTATAAATAATTGAAGGATTCTTACAGGCAGTTAATGTGACTCAGATTCCTAAAATAGATCCTCAAATTACCCTTAAGTGTTTTGGATAAGCTTATGAGTATTTAGAAGACACTTTTAGCCAGTCAACGTGACTCAGATTCCTGGAATAGACTCTCTAATTACCTTGAAATGCTTGGAATAAATTTGTAAGTACTAAGGAGAATCTTACAGGCAGTCGAAGTTAATCAGATTTCTAGAATAGACCCTTAAGGACCTAGAAGAAGTTCATGAATTCTTAAGAGGCTCTTGCTGCTACTCGAAGTAACTCAAACTCCTCGAATAGGCCCTTAGATTACCTTAAAGTGCCTAGAATAACCTTGTGAGTACTTATGATACTTTTACAGGCACTCACATACCTGAAACATATTTTCAAACTACCTTCAAGTGCCTGGAATAAATTTATGAGTACTTACTTACTGCTCTATGTTTCCCTCAGAAAGATCCTAACAAGTAGGAGTGCCTGGAAGAGTAAATATATTCAAATCATAGTCAACTGCTTCTGTATTCTGTATCGGCGGATCGTGTTTTTGGACGAATTGAAAAAAGAGTAAAAAAAAAGGAAGTTATAGTTCATCCTGATGAATATAGGAAATTTTTTTCCGAGTTTTCAACTGTGCTTGATATCGAAAAAGATTGTCAAATTTTTAACTGGAAAAAAGCTATAGAATCGGTTATAAAGCCACTTGGGCAGTGGCATTAATTTAAGTTTGCTCCATGTAAAAGAATTTCAATTTTAAAGAAATGGAACTCAAGCAGTGTTCATAAAGGGGGAAGTAAATTACAAAAGCGATTTCGGGATATACAAGTCCCCCGTTTTGAAAAAAGGAAAAACCTTGGCTACCTTAAATTTGGAGCCTCTTCCTAAGGAATGTGCAGTAAAACCAGCCAAGCTTAAGGATGTGGATGCTTTATTGAAAAAACATTTTGGTTTAGAGTGGAGAAACACTGATGAGGTCGATTTAACATTTTATAAAAAAGTAATTGACAACGCCATTCAATCACTTCATGATACAGAAGTTGAAGAAGAAGGAATGGAACCCGTGGAAGAAGACGATGGACTAAGAATTTAATTATTAAGTTTCATTTAAAAAAAATATATATATTTTTTTTAAACTCCCTAAATCCTACATATACTGAAACAAAACTTTTTAGTTCCATGGTGCGGTAACAAAACTTGTTATATCCCTATTATTTTTGTTCATAACTACTTCTTTTAAACAAAAATTTACTACTTAGTAACAAATATTTAAATAAACAGTTGCCATAAATGTGTATTTTCATTTTAAACCACGAAAATTTGTTCTTATAAGAAATCCGAAGTTTTTCTCTTCTCCTGTAAAATTGGTTAGCACGGATCTAAAGAGTTTTGAAATTGGGCGCCTCATATTACAGTCCATTATCAAACCACAATCTCTTTCTTTTTTTCAATTCACAAGCTGTATACTGTTAATGCTTTAGATATATGATATAACATATCTATTTAGATATAAATATTCTACAAATACAGACACAAGCAACATGAATAAAGAAAAAGAATTTCAAAATTACTATATAAATCACGAAAACTGAAAAAGTAAATTCACAGATCTAGTAATAGGGAAATAACTTTTTTTTTTTATTATTTGTATCTCCTTAAGAAGTTCACAAAATGCTTTGATTACTGCGGATTTTTCGCTCTATTAAAGGCAACTTATTTAAGTAGTTTTAATCCTTTTTCGTTAGTGAAACACGTGTCGAAAATAAAATCAAGTATTTTGGTTAGGAGTAAAACTGTTTAGTGATTACCCTTGTACCCTAAAAAACGAAAAGAGTTAACGAATTTTTCCTTGAACATGGATCACCACTGTAACAATTGTTACCTTAATAAACAACTGAACGTCTGCTCTGTAGGTACCGCAAGTACCCGTATGACCATGACCAACTGTATCGACCAAATGTTCTCAGTGACCCGAGGGCGAATTCAGGAAGTGCGCGAGAACAACCCCGGCAGGAACATCATCTTGGTATACATTCAATAATTCAATTAGGACTCTCAACGTTTAAAGCTTTTTTCCAATTTGGTTCATTTAGGCTGGAGTCGGTGCAGGCGCTACCCTGGCCCTGCAAGTGGCCCAAGTGGAAAACGTCTTTTGCATCGTCAGTTTGGGTTTTTCGATGTTAACGGCAGAGGGTAGACGTGGCGAACCCGACGATAATTTACTCGAATTGCAGTCTCCGGTTTTGTTTGTTATCGGACAGTGTTCCAGTACGGCTTTGTAAGTACCATGTTTTCACACAATTTTATATTTACAACTGTTGTATTACCCAACAAATATTTTTGTAGCCAAGAAGATATGGAAGACCTGAGGGGGAGAATGCGAATCGAAACTGGTCTTATCGTAGTCGGGTCTGCCGATAATAATCTGATCGTTAGCAAGAAGAAGAAGAGAGAAGAAGGGATCACTCAAAAGATTGTGGATAAAAGTATTATCGTAAGTATGAACTTAATAAATGTTTAATTTAATTTTCTTTTTTAATTATTATGAACAACTCTGCTTTATATTCAAACAGTTTTTGGGGTACAAAAGTCGTTTTTATATGTTATTTTTTGGTAGAAAGGGCATTTTCTCTTTTATTCTAAAACTGTTTTCAAATTATTTTGTGTGAAATAATGACTAAAAAATTGAATGCTTGATAAGACGATTTTCAAAAAAATATGCCTCAATTAAAACTTCCATAACTACTGAAGTTTTTAACGTAAAATTATGCTTTTTAACCTCAAGAATCCATTTATACTAAAGTACAAGAATTATTGTAATATCTTAACTAGTTTCCAAGTTATGCCCAAAAACGCCTACTAATATAGAAAAATCTTAAAAATGCAATATACAAACGTTTCAAAACCTAAAATTTGGTGGGTTTTGGACCTTACAGGACAAAATTGCCTCTTAACTTAAAATAATTTTTGGGAATAAAAATCGTTCTTGAATTTATTGGATTAAAAAAATGTTCTTTTTCATTTCGTAACCCTTTTAGAATATTTTTTACGATTTTGTCAAAAATAGTTAAGATTTACTAAGAAAAATAACAAAAAAAGTGGCCCAATCAAAAGTGCTTTATCTAGTAAAATATTTAACCTAAAATATTCTTAAGGTTTTTTATAATTCAAATATTTTAAATGGCCCCTAGGTATACCTAAAAATATTCACTAATCTTAAATCTGGTGACTCTTGGATCTTGATTGTTAAAATTGCTTGTAACTTATGAAGTTTTCGAGGTACAAGGAAAATTCTTAGACGAAATATTTGGGAAAAAAATTGCGGTTTTTTGCTCAAATTCCGTTTAAAAATATTCCCATTATTTTGTGAAATAATCGCGAGACAATGCTTAGTTTTTAATTTAAAATTTAATTTAAAATGATAATTTTAGCCTCAGGAATATCTTAATTGGGTGCCGAAAATGTTCACTGATATAGAAAAAATTTTAAAATTGCAATATGCGATTTAAAGGGTTAAATTCGGTGGGTTTGAAACTTACAGGATAAAATTGCCTCTAATTCAAACAATTTTTGGTAAAAAATGTTAAGAATATATCAATTCTTCTAAAAATATTCTCAAAAATAGATTTACTCAAAAAATGTGTCTCTCAACCAAATCTGCTCCATGTATTTAAATTCTTAACCTACATCGACGTTTTTACTTTCAAATTCAATTTTACTTATGCCTAAAAATTTGCATTAACCTTAAATTTGATGGCCCTTGAACCTTTTTGATAAAATTGCCTGTAACTCAAAAAATATTTAAAGTACAGGGTCTTTTCCCATATATTGACCCCCTCCCTACAAGGGTAATGCGAAAAGTTAAAAAAAAAATTTAATACAAAACTTTTGGGGTTTTACTTTAAATTTTTGAATCCGATGTCAACATTTTTTTTTTCGTTTATAAACGTCAAGTTTTGATAGATGATCAGTTTTTTCTTATGGAACACCCTGTATATGACTTCATAGTTAAAAAGAGCCGAATTTTATGATTTCAAATATATATAGTTTAACTATGTTTTATTAAACCGTTTCGGAAATATCGGGCTCCAAACTTTAAAAAAATAATATATTGAAGATCTTGGTAAGCGCTGCATTGATATTGTTTGGCTTTTTTTTTAGATAAATGAATTGAGTAGAAACAATAAAAACAGAAGATTTATTATTACTAAGGTGATATTTAGCATCTTTTTGTTGACAAGGATACATTATTTTAACAATTGTTAAACTTTAATGTAGACATAATTATAACTATAACTGCTCTATATGACCACCACCATTATCAATACAGTTTATATAATCCTGCTCAATTTTGTGTATTGTATTCCTTATAAATTGTCTATGATTTTGATTGATATCATCTATCGCGGTAATCATTTTTCTGCGGAGATCCTCGACATTTTCAGTTCTCTGTTCGTAAACTTTATTTTGCAAGTAACCCCACAGAAATTAATCAAGAGGTGTCAGGTCTGGATTGTTTGGTGGCCAACGAATTGGCCCAGTTCATCCAATCCACAGGTTATATCTTTCATTTAAAAATCTCAAAACAGGTAACACATTATGCGGTGGGGCACCATCTTGATGCCAAACTATTTGCTCGTATTGCCTTATGGATAGATCTTCAAGTTTAGCTTCAATTTGATAAGTAAGCATCTCTAGGTATCTCTCTCCCGTCAAGTTGCCGTTATAAAAAATAGGTCCTATGACCTGGTCATTTAAAATTCCACACCATACATGTAGAGATTGCCGCCCTTGAAATTTAATTTCCCTTGTTATTCGGGGGTTTGTTCTTGACCAAAAGCGAACATTTTTTCGATTGTAAATGCCCGCGGCTGTAAAGGTGCACTCGTCGGTCCACACATTTTTTTTTTAAAAGTTATTATCTTCTTCTTTTAGCACTAGCATCTCTTGACAAAATTCCACCCGTTTATTTCTTTGCTCTACACTTAAAGTTTGAACAGGTAAAATTCGATAAGCAAAATATTTATACTTTTTTAAAGTTGAATAAATTTTTAGTAAATTCTGTAAAGTAATTAAAGTAAATTCTGGCTTCTTCTATGGAATGATTTCGGTGTTCTAAAAAGAAATTCAACATATTTGATGGGCAATTTGAGGGAGACAAAGGCCCGAACATGAGAGCGTAGATCTAAATGTATTCAAAAATTAGCAAAAACTTACCTACCTTCGAAATATAGCAAAATATGTAATTCTTCTTCTGGATCGACAAGAATTGTCCGACGTTTTCTGCATAGAGTTGTCCTGATGCAAAATGCTCGTTCTATATTTTTAAACGTATTTTTTGCCGGAATGGCACGTAAAGGAAAGGTTCGACGATATTCCTCTCTGGCGACATTTGCGTTATTATTATTTTTATAAAATATACGGACGATGTCACATTTTTCTTCATCACTGTACGGCATTTTTTAACATTTATGGGTCAACAAACAAAAAATTACAATGTCATCTGAATGATTTTTTTTTTAATAAATGTCAAACAATAACAATACAGCGCCTAGCAAGATCTTCAATATATTATTTTTTTAAAGTTTGGAGCCCGGTATTTCCGAAACGGTTTAATAAAACATAGTTAAACTATTGTATATATTTGAAATCAGAAAATTCGGCTCTTTTTAACTATGAAGTCATATACGGGGTGTTCCATAAGAAAAAACTGATCATCTGTCAAAATTTGACGTTTCTAACCGAAAAAAAAAAGTTGACATCGGATTCAAACATTTTAAGTAAAACTCCAAAAGTTTTATATTAAAATTTTTTTTTAACTTTTCATATTACCCCTGTAGGGGGGGGGTCAATATATGGGGAAAGACCCTGTACAAGAAACGTTTTGATCTGAATTTATTGGGAAAGAGTTACATTGTCTTTACCCAAAATCCCATTAAACATATTTCCATTAGGATATTCGCAAAAGTCTTTTTTTCTTTACAGGACGAAGTCGGTGAATTCTTAAGTAATTTATTGCTCTCCCCCTACCCCCCGCAAATAAGACAGTCGCCCGCCACCGTTCCCCCCGACCATCCTCCACTGAAAAAAACCAAATTAGAAAGGAAACGTTACAATTCCAACACGAGTTCGATTGATAGCGAACCCCCGTCCCCCACTCCGACCCCACGACTACCCAGACCGGGCATTCATCGAAAACGTGAGTTCTTTCATCAATATTGCTTCAAATAATAATCATGTTGATCGTTGTTGTTTTTGGTAGTGGGTCGGCCCGCAGGAAAATCAACAAAATGCAAACTGGAAGCGAAATGGGCGGCGCAGGTGGCCCAAGGTACCTCCTCCTCCAACTCCAACACCGCCCCATTCCCGTCCCGCTCCGCCGCCTCAACCCCTCCGCCGTCACTCGACCAATCCAACAATTACACCCCCTCGTCCTCCGAAACCGCCTCGGCCACCGGCAGTCCCATAGCCTCGCCCACCGATATGATGGCCACGCACACCGCCTCACCTAGTAGCAAAGGCGGCGGGGGCGGCAGCAATATGCCGCCCTCCAGCAAATCAAGGGATCAAGGTCAGGTTAGCAGCGGGGTGGTCGATGATCGGTTGTTGTTTGCATGTTGGGCGTCGGGGTTTCGGCGGTGTTGCCGGTTCTCGGGGAGGCGGCGGTTTTTTAACGGTTTTAGGATTTTTTCTGGAAATTTACATTCTCCTGATAAAAGTTTTCTTAGTCCAAGAATGTTTATATCAAGGGAGTCGTGAAAATTCTCTACTTCTAATCTTTTATATTACAAGAAACTTACTATGATTTCTCGCTCAATTATATCTAATTCGCGTTAAAACCGTCATAAGACCGCCCCCCGGTTGCTATATTATGTCGTCTTAACGTAGTGCTCGCTTATTAACCAACATTTTTTTTAACGGTAACATCCATATAGCTCGAATGCAAGCGTATCATTTAGGTCGAAACGTGATGCCCGGTGGCCAACTGTCCACCCTGCTACAGGGGGGCATCAAGACGATCCCGCCGGTGCACAATTCCAAGACTTCTTCGCCCCAGATTAAGGGTAAGTGACCACTTTTCTTTCTCACTGTTATACTTGTGCACCGTGTGTTACGTTATTGTTACTTTGGCAACCGTGTAAAAATTCGCGACTGATTGCGTTCCAGTTTACCCTACAAACTCTCCAACACACGCATCCTGTTCTGTTGTGTTGTGTATGTTCCCAGCAACATCTAATAAAGTACCTTTTTCGCGTAAAAATGATTAAGGAATGAAAATTATCATGTAATACAAAATGCGCTTGGAAAATTTAAAAAAATATATATATATTTTTCCAAAAATAAATACAACATAAGTTTATAAGAACAATGACGTTTATTTCAAGTTGTTAGGGTAAGGGTTAGGGTAAGGACGCGACGGTGTATTATAGAGCGTTCGCTATCCAGCCACCCACCCACTATAATATAGTGCCCTGGCATTATTTTGACAGGGTGGTTTTGTTTGTTGACATTTTGACTTTTAACTTTTATTATTGACGTATTTTGCTTGTTGAATAATTACAATGGAGCAGGGATTTGTTCGTGGTCAGTCACACAACTTACCCATTATATAAACGTAAATATTTTAAAACTATAAATTCTATGTAAAAATAATTAAAAATAAACTTTTACTTTGACACTCTGTTTATCAAAAACTAAGCATTTTTCTTACAAGAAAAATGAGTGGACCTGTAATCACGCACCTGAAACGAGCTGCTTGCCATCAAATCTGTAAAAATGTCATCTGGCAATTATTTTTCCTACGAAATTTAAATCAAAACACTGAACATCCCACTTTGATGTAATATCCAAAAAGTATAGATTTAACCAAAAATTTTACTTAATTACTTACTATTAATTTTACTTACTTACTAAACCAAGAATCTCTTAAAATAAACTCAAAAACAGGTAAGCGAGTCACCATAATGCGAGAAAAATTCGGCTCACTTCGTTAACATTGGAAATATAGGCTAATACCGGTTCAACCATTTTCCTTGTCTAAGGCGTTTTTCGACATAGAACATATGCACATATGAACTTATTAAAATACAATATGATATTTATAGCAGGTATGTGGAGCAGACATTTTGAAAAACACAAACAACAGCAAAAACATGCATAATAATATTAACAAAGCAGCGTGCGCGGTCGACATGCTAGCGTCGGTCGTCGCGTCCACTTGGGCGCCTGTGACGTATCATCCCGGCCGCGCTGGTACAAGGAAAAAATTAAACATGGCCTATTTATTCGAACTTTGAAAATTAATTGTGAAGTATCTATAAATGCTAGAGAACTGAAATAAATTGCTAAAATTAAGTTGGAGCCTGCTGTTTTTTTACTAAAAAATAATCTAATTGTCGTTTCCAAGCTCATTGTTTAAAAAATCATAGCAACCTGTATATTAATTGTGATAATAATATTGTCGTAACCACTGTGTAGTTTCTCTAAATTACTACACCGATCTATAAATGTTCTTCTGGCGTACGAAACCGCTAGAGCTTCTTTTGCCAGGCCGGTATACTTAAAAAGAATTGCTTAATATGCCTATACTCTATTTCAGAAGTGTGTAGAGCAATAAAACCTCATTAGGTATGCAAAAGTGGTACCTGGTGATCCACCAATATTTTATGCCACTACCTTAGTTGGGTATTAGTTTCAATGTAAAATTCTTTCTTTTCGTTGATTGCAGGTAGTGCCACCCGGTTTTGGGTCAATTTATGAGTTTTGCCCATTGTTACCCACGGATAAACATTGAAAACGGTTCGCCAAAGGCGTCCAACTGGGACTTGTTTTTTACCTTATAATTAATGTACTTAAATGCTATTTTATTTTAGAAAGTTACTTTCGTTTAAATGGAATAATATATTTTTTTCACAAATTTATTGAACATAATATGTAGAGTAAAACAGTTGAAAATGTCACTTTTGGATCTGGCACTTTTTGAACAGTGTATAACAATTTTAAATTATAATAGATTGTAGTATTCTTCGTCATCTGACGAACTGTCATCACCTCTTGACATTATAATTAAAGGATCGACTGTCTGATCGATGAGGTTGTCAAGATCGCACATTTTGTCCTCTTGCTTAATTACATGCTGGACTGCTTTTCGCCAATTCTCTGGTGTCGCTTCCGTAATGGCTTGATCAAACAGTAGCTTAACATCTTTCATTTTAAAAGTCGTGTTTTGTCTTGCTACAAATCCTTTTACCTGCGCCCATATCAGTTCTATAGGATTTAGTTCGCAATGATATGGCGGTAAGCGCAGTACAGTTATATTATATTTTTCGGCTATATCTTCCACGGCGTATTTCATGAAACGAGTTTTGTGTAAGTTTGCTATTGCCAGCAGTTCTTTTTTTATCAAATTTGCTTCAAACGCAATACCTTTTGCAGTCAGCCAATCGATAATTTCTTGCTTTCTCCAACTTGAAGTTGGCGTCTTCTCTATTCGCCGTGAATGATAGCTTGCGTTATCCATAACCACCACCGAATTAGCCGGAAGAAATTTTATCATTTCACCAAAATAGTCCTCGAAAACGTCTGAGTTCATGTCTTCATGGTAATTTCCTGTGCGAGTCGACTCAAAGGTTAGCAGACCTTCTTTTAAAAATCCCTCTTCGCTTCCAATATGTGTGATTATAAGTCTTTTTCCTTTTCCCGAAGGTACTTTAATACCCGTAGACAGGCCTTCTATAAAAGCTTGGCGAGCACTGGTTATATTTTTGTCTTTGCCACATTTTTTGGACTATATAACCTTCGTTAATCCACGTCTCATCAAGATAAAAAACTTTCTTTCAAAATAAAGGCATTTAATCCGTGAAAATTAAATTCATAAATATTATAAGTACCTGCGCCTATGAACTACCACGAAATGTAGCCAAACAGAACGGAATTCCCCAGTTTATTGCTCTATACACTTCTGAAATAGAGTATAATTAGTGTAATAATGGATGGAGCTAAGAGTAATATATTATCAGCTATATAGAAAACTGTAAAAAAAACTGACCGAAATTTCTGTTCTAGTCCTCGAGAACGTAACGCTTACGTCGCAGGCCACGGCCAAGTTAATAACGACGACCCCTGCCGGTCGCTCAATTGATTTCTCTAAATTGAATTTAGGGCAAACGACGACGACGAGTACGGGAGGGAGCAACGTGGTGCTGCAACTGCCCGAGGGTAAACTGAAGAGTTTGACGCCCTCCAGGTCGATCACGATGAAAACGAGCGCCGGGACGCCGATCGTTTTGTCCCTGCCCGGGAAAGTGAATCCCGCTAAGAGTAAGTTTATTAGTACGCCCCACCCTGGAACCCCCTTCGGTGAGTTTACACTCTTTTGCAATTCGATTTATTATCGGTTTTATTTGGACTTTTCTAAAAACCTTTGATCGTGTTAAGATCGTTCTCCTCATAAGTCATTGAAAAACTACTCGTTTACTATGTTTACACGTGGCATTAATGCGAATGCTTGACACATGTTTACACTGTAGCGGGGGGTACTTACGTACTCGCCGTATGTCCACCCTCTAACCTTTGACGTTGCAGAGTATCCGTCAACCCCCTCCCTATTTCTTTACTTCAGGCGCCATTCTAAGTAATTAAAGGAGCTTAGAGTCCCCTCTAGCCTCGCGGGTAAGCCTTTAGACAGTGGAGAAACCAAGTAGAGATTGAAAGTAGACTGTCCGGTTATAATGAGATCTTATTGCTTTTAATCTTTATTATTACCAATACTAATAAGTAACAGGTTTGGTTGCTTAAAACTAAATGAACAAAAGTGTCCTTAAAATCTAACAATTCCCATTACCAATTTCTATGATTAAGCACAGGCAGTTATTTGGGAAAATGTGCCGGAAAATTCGGCATTTTATTAATGACGCAAAAGAGTAAGATTTAAGGGACGGGGTTATGATGTTTTGTACGAGCGGTTACGGATGACATTCGTTAAGCAAAGCCGGAAACTCAACACCAATCAACCGAAGCAATCTCAATCAATCGGTCAACATTTACCTCTGCTCTGTTGCTATACGAATAGTAATTATGACATCACGGACTCGGTTATTACTTGTCTCTCACCATTTTGAGAAGCCAAGTAATAATTAATAAACGCGGCTACTGCTTGCCCTACAAAACACGAAGAAAGATAGTGTCCAAACCACAGTTTTAAAATTAAATCAAACGGAACGGGACGGAACGATATCAATAGCAACGGATTCGATAAAGATCTTAATACGCGAGCTTGGAAGCGGCCGGTAAACTGTCAACAGGTGGCTCTTATCTAACCCAATTCACACTGTCAACGTCAAGACAAAATTAAACGTAAATATTGAAAATTTAATGGTATTGAAATATGGAAAAATTACTGGTACTTCGCTCGAAAGATATGGTACGACCTTACTGCGACGAATGTGAATCCTTGGTGGACCTGGAACCTTTTTATACCCATCGCAGGAATTTAGATGCCGACGACTCACGAACATCCTCGGAACCAATCGTTGAATAAAAATGCAATTAGGAAAACCTAATGAAAATAGAGTTTTTCCTCATGAAAACGGTACAGATTTATAGGCCATGACCTTATATGGTAAACAAACTTAGTTTCAGCTCTCAAAACCGGGTATTTCTAGGTGAAAACAGCGGGACAAAAGCTAGTCACATGTGTACAAGGAAACCGGCTTTTCAGGAAAACCGCGGGAAACTAAATCATGATTTATATTATATTTTGCCACACCGAGCATGCCTCTTCATTTAACAGGGCTTCCCAAAGTAGTTAAACCTTGAAACTTGCAAAATAGAACATGTAAACAATGCAACAGCATGAAAGGAAATTTTTATGAAAATAACCGGAAAACTGGAAGCATAGTGATGAAAACCCTCTCAGTTTTAGGCGTTTGTGGTTCTTTATTATCCTAAGAATAACCAGGGCTGAAAACAATAAGGCCAGAGGCTACAACATAGTCAACGGAGAACTAGGCATAACCTATAAGAAATCAAACCTTTCCAGGATATTATCAGGCTAGAAACCTCTTTAAGTTGGTTTCTTTATGTATGTTTACAATTATAAACCACTCATGACTCACAGGTCAAGCTTAAAATGTATTTTTTTGTTATGTAAATTATATATTTGGAGGTTAAAATGTTAACGGAGCAAAATTATCTAAGTTGTCTTACAAAAGACTGCCTGGGCTACCCTTATTACTATAAAATAAAGATAAAATCCTGTAACTTCGTTACAATACAACGGTTTTAAGAAGCGGTTTTAACGTTAACTAGCTCGTTTTTTTATTGCCAACTATATGTAATAATAGAATACAATTAAAATTGGCGTAAACACGATAAGGCACACCAGGACAAAATCTAAGTGAAAATGTTTTTCCTGTCTCGATTTTCAAATTTTCGATAATTTGCAGGACTGAGAATTAATGCGAATTTGGATCTTCTCCAGTAAACATGGAGATCATCCGTCAGTGTGTTTAAAACGTTTTAAAATAATGCGAAGTAAGAAGACTAAAACGGTTTACGCATCTCTCTGTTACATGCGTTTTATTTTAATTCACATTTCGTTAATGCGCATTAACGGTTGCGTGTAAACTTGGTAATTAACTCCAAAACGGTTCTATTTACAAAGAAACTTCTAAGAACCATTTCGGTTAAGAAACTCATTGGTTTGGTTTTCATATGACATTAAAATCAATCAAATCGTTACAGAAGTTTTCAAAATATTGAGATTTTTGTAAAACCTCTGACAATATCAATTTTTTTTTTATTTCTTTGAAAAAAATACCCAATACGTCTGAAACAGTTACAATAGTTACAAGATTACTTCTAAAGATTTTTTTGGTTAAGAAAGTCATCAGCTTTCACATGAAAGTATGTTTAAAACTGTACGAATTTTAACCAACACGAAAATCAGTGTACAACAATCAATGCCGGTTTGTCTGACCATGAGGCAATAGTGGGATTAGTAAAGCTTAATAGTGCAGCTAATGAGAATAAGTTTGGATGCGATAGAGCTAATTTCCGCAAATTCTCTTTGCTTTGCAATATGTCAAGTTGGAATAATGTATTGACTACTGTTAACCCACTGCATAGCTTTCATCAAATAGTAGTAAACAATTTATATAATTATATAAAAGCAGTATTAATATATTTTAATATATTAATACTGCTTTTTCTGTTGTCAATATTAAAAAACGAAATAGAAAACCTTGGTATACTAAGGGTTTACGAGTATCTGGGAAAAATATGCGCTACCTTTTTTACATTAGGAAATACGCTATGAACAATGCAACATTTTTAAATTATTATAATAGTTGCCGCAAGATTTACAGAAACTCAATCAAGATGGCTAAGTGGACCTACTTTTAAAGGAGGATAAATAATTCTTCCAACAGAGCAAAAGAGTCTTGGAAGATTTTAAATGAGCCAAGGGGCAAAAATAATGTCTTGGTTATTCCAAGTACCTTAGATTCCAATATCCTCAATTCCTTCTGCTGTGATATTGCTAGTAACCTTGCAGGCAATCTCTCACAAAAAAATAGATCCCAGGAGCTATCTCAGCAATGTGGTAGTAGCTGAATCTTTCTTTTTTGCCCCCACAAGTGTAGAAGAGCTTTAAACAGTTAATGGTTAATATTAAGAATAACAGTTCATCAGGTTGGGATGGGCTTTATCTTAAAATATTTTCTGTTTTACCTCTTGTTGCTTTGCAAGTCTTGGCCGAGTCAATTAACTTTTCATTTATGTCTGGAGTTTTCCCAGAGTGCTTAAAAAGAGCAATTATTGTTCCTCTTTACAAGGGTGGCGATCGCAACTGTCCTTCTAACTTTAGACCTATAGCGTTATTGCCTACTTTAGCCAAGATAGTGGAACGGCTCGTTAAGGTGAGGATGGTTTCATTTTTAAATAGGTTTGGCCTATTGAGTCTTCAGCAGTTTGGCTTTCGTGAGTCTCTGAGCACAAATGATGAGCTTTCTAGAGCACTTGTACAACCGACTGAATGTTGGTGAAGTTGCAGCAGCGGTATTCTGTGACTTGTCCAAGGCATTTGACTGCGTGAGTCACAGAGGGCTGCTGATGAATTTATGGTTTCAGAGGAACTGCCCTTGAGTGGTTTCGTTCCTACTTATCAAATCGTGTCCAGGCTGTCAAATTTAATGGTGATATCTCTAAGGAACTTAATATAAATGTGGGTGTTCCGCAAGGATCAGTACTTGGTCCTTTACTTTTTCTCATTTATGTGAACGATCTGCGACAACTGCAGGTAACTGGCAAATTTACATTGTTTGCCGATGATACCACCATCCTCTGGCACGACTTTGATGTTTCTCTAATGGAGGCCAATATACGTGCAGATTTGTTAAAAATAAAAGACTGGTGTGATGCAAATTTTTTGACATTTAATGTTTCCAAAACAAATATCCTTAATTTTAAATGTAATACAAATGATATATGTTTGAATAATGAAGCCATCACCATGCCACCGTTCAGTAAGTTTTTGGGTCTTTCCATAGACAAGTTCCTTAAATTTGAAGACCATATTGTGAACGTATGTAGAAAAGTCTCATCAGGCTGCTACGCCCTAAGGGTTATTGCCACCAGTCTTAATTTCTCCATCGCCAGATCTGCATACATCGCGATTATCGAATCGCACCTTCAATATGGAATTTGCTTTTGGGGTTCATGTTCAAATTCACTTTGTACTCCAGAAAAGGGCCATTAGATATCTATGTGGGGCCAAGCCTCGTGACTCATGTCGCCCGCTTTTTGTAGGTCATAATATTTTAACCCTGTGTTGTATTTTTATTTTGGAAACAGTTTGCTTAGTTTTTAGAAAATATAAACAGGAACTCCACTTAGGAAGCCACTATAATACGCGACAAAATTATTTGTTGAGGCTACCCATTCCTCATTTTGAACTTGTCCGTAGCTCTATCATATATGGAGGTAGAAAGCTGTTTAATAAACTTCCACTAGAAATAAGACAACTTAAGACTGAAAAAAGCCTACGTACAAGGACGAAAATATTTCTTGCTAGTAAAGCGTATACTATAGTTTAGCATTTAAGTATTTTTCAAAGTTTTATATAATTTTATTTTATTTTAAATTAGTTTCTCGTTTTTTATTCCTTTGATGTACAGTATATTGGCTTTGTCTACAACTTCTATGTTTATATTGACAATAAAGCATTTTTGAGTTTGAGTTTGAGAAAGTACAATCAATAAAATCTCCTTTTTCTCTTGAACTTTCTGGCATATGACCTCGTACTATTAGCAAATAATGATCATTCTACAGGGAAATTTTTGACCACAAGACGTCTACCGGCCAGGTCGACACCTATAAAACGTCAAAACTTTATTTCCTTCCCGAAGCCTATAGGGGCGACCGCGCCGCCCTTGCCGCCCCCCACCAACCTGACCACCCAGGACATCATGGACTTGCCGATCATATTTGCGGACGATAACGAGGTGTTGGATCCGAACGTGCCGAATGACTTGTCAACGAATTCCGGATCTACGGGCGGCAGTGGGGATCTGGGGACGGCACCTCCCCGTGGCGTAAGACATTTTCAGATCGGCGAAATTTTATCATGAAGTAATTGATCGGGAATTTCAATTCATTTCCAGCCCGTGACGAAATTCATCCCCCCGACGTCCACCAGTAAATTCGTCTTAGTGAATAAGCCGGTGTCCGGCTCGGGCCTTAGCAATTTCATCATCACCCCCTCATCCGGCGTGAAACGACCGAATCCGGTCGCGGGGGGGGTTAAACAACCGACGAAGTTCACCAAAATCATTTTGTCGAAGAAGGCGGTGGAACCGCTGATTAATCGAATGGGCGGCGGCGGCGGTTTCGTCGCCCCCACCGCCCCTCCGTTAGATTTGGAGAGTGAACTGGTGGCCACGGCGGTACCGAACCCTAATTTTACAGGGGATAAGTCTGATGATGTTGTGACGACAAAGGGCGGCAATTTTGATCCGGATCAAATGTTTATGGACGACGATGATCCCGATTATGAGCCCCCGAAGAATTTGAAATTGTGATTGTTTCGTTTATAATTTGAGTTTTTTTAGTTATGAGGTTTTTAAATAGTGTTTAATAAACTTACTAAATCTCTCACTTGAGTATTTTTATTGCAAATATCCGTCCTAGAGAAATATTAATATTTTATTCCAGGCACTTGGGATGATCAACAACAAAAGGTAGGTTGAACTGGATATATGCTAATGGACAGTAATCAACCTAGAGCATGTAAAACTTTTTTATTCATACAATTTTATAAACATTAAAAAGAAATTTTCAAAAAAAAAACCAAAATATTTCAAATAAAAGACATTTAATCAGCATATAACAGTAAGAATAACATCAGATTCAAAAAAATTGACAAGATACACATGATGGAATTATGCACAATGGTCATCGCCGATCGATATTTTCCATCCAAAAACAAAATACCCGCAGACCAATCCTAAGACAACCGCTATACAGAGTCCACCGTTATAAGTCATAAAAATCAGCATAAGAAAATAGCTGATAATTGCTTGGATGCCGTGAAACAGGGTCTGGATTAGGTGGGATTTGCTCATTATGTTTAATCTAAAATATAACAGTTTTAACTTTTTTTTTTTAAAGAAAATGTTGAAACTTACTCAGTAAATCTAACATCTCCGGACGCTTGGTTCTTATTACGGATCTGTGCGGCTCCTAGGAGTAAATATGATCTAAACATAAAAAAAAGATCCAAATTTTGGTTTTTACATTAAAATTTTAAAAACTGCATATACCTATAGAACTTGAGGGCCTGATATAAAAACGCCAAAGCAAACACGGCAACCATGGACCCAGCGAAGCCACCAACCGTATGAACTTTCCATTGTTTAAATAAAATCGTGGCACTAGTTGAAAAAGTAAACTGCAAAAAAATCCACTTTTAACACCCTCTATAATATTTGAAATGTCTGCTTATATTAAAAAATATAAGTTTGACATGCCCTTGTTTTACACCAAAAAAAAAAAAAATTTACTTTTCAGTGACCATCAAAACATAAAGTTAACATTAGTGAAATATTGTTAAAAAAGGTAAAAAGTATTGTTTTCCAGCCAATCAAGTTCGTTATAATTTTAGCGGCTTAGAAAATAACGTTTGCATTTTTCTAGGTAAGTTCAAACTTAAAATTTTTTATTGATGGATGTTTATGAATGTGTTTGGCATCATCTGTGATATTTTCATAATACTAAATTAACGTTTTTCTTTGTTTTAATTTCTTTCTTATTTTAACTGTGATGGGGATGAGTTGACGAAGAACAAAGTAGCCAAGATGGTGAATTCGTCATCTTACCCACTCCCATATAATGTGTGTTGGGTAATAACAATTTTAGATAATAAAATATGGGAAGAGTGTACAAGCGCAAAACGAATCGACAATCATGGAGTAATGAGAACATGCGAATTGCCATAAATGAGGTTAGACAAAACAACAAAAGCGTAAATTCCATGGCAAAAGCATATAATCTCCCAGAAGCAACTCTTAGAAGTTATCTGAAGCGAGATCCTGAGGAAGTACGGTTAAAATCTTTCCTAAAATAATATATTATTAAAAATAATAATTGGTCTTTATTTTCAGGAATTTCCTTGCAATGCTGATCGATTCAAGAGCACGTTTTCGAATATGGAATTAGCAGAACTACGAGAGTACATTATCAATATTGACAAACGGGCTTTTGGACTAACCAAGGAGCAGTTAAGCAGGATAATTTATAATTTTGCGAAAAATCGTAACATTTCACACAGATTTAACATAACCAAGAAGAAGGCTGGACGACACTTTGTTGAAGTGTTTATGTGGAAATACAACTTTTTTCTACGTAAGCCAGAATCGACCTCGATAGCTAGACTTATGGGATTTAATCGCCAAACTGTTTCCAATTTTTTAACGCACTTAAGCTACTCAAAGAAAAACATAATTTCCAACCCAATCAAATCTACAACGTAGATGAAACCGGTGTATCAACAGTTGCCACAAAAAATCCCAGGATTGTTATCCCAAAAGGCAAGCGAAGAGTAATTAAGATATCTTCTGCGGAACGAGGAACGAATGTGACTGCAGTATGCACGATGAACGCAAGTGGGTCATTTATTGCCCCTTTTTTGATTTTCTCTAGAGTTAGAATGCAACCAGCCTACATGAACAACACACCTGTTGGATTTACAGGTGTTGCACATGAAACCGGATGGATGACATCTGCAAATTTTTTGAAATACCTGGAACATTTTATCCAATACGCTCGTCCTAGCGAAAACAACAGAGTTCTGCTCATAATGAATAACCATGCAAGTCATGTGACCTTTGAAGCTGTAATATTGTGCAGGGAAAATTATATTTCTCTCTTGGGATTTCCCACGCACACCAGTCACAGAATGCAACCATTGGATGTGTCTGTGTATGGACCCTTAAAAACTGCATATAGTAGGGCTTGAGATTACTTTTTGACAAACAATCCTGGAAAAGCCATTACACTGAATGACATTGCCTCAATCTTTGGAAAGGCCTATTTAAAAGTAGCAACCGTTGCGAATGCTTTAAGTGGGTTTCAGGTAATTGGCATAGAGCCGTTTGATTCTGACTGACATTGACTTTGAAACTGCTCAAACGACAGAAAGGGAAATTGACGCTGAACCAAACTTAATTAAGGAACTTGTGCCTTCCACATCTGGTTCTCAGCGCATGTCAGAGTCAGTAACTCCTAACAAAGAGCAGATAAACGCAGATAATATTGAAAAACCATTAGAAACTTCTGATAAAAAATGCCATCAGAGCCCGACAATCAAGTCGGGATTACCTCCTTTGCCTAAAGCAAACACGCAGAACAGACGTTGTAGGAAAAAGCTACCATCACTTATAATTTCTAGCACGCCCGTTAAAGATGCTTTAGAACAAAAGCACAATGAAAAACTTGAAAAAGAAAAAAAATTGAAGATATCGGTTCAAGAAAAAAATAGTAAAGCAAATAAACAAATTAAAAGCAGAAGTGTAAAGCGCCAAGTATTTGAGTCATCTGATAGTTCTGTAGATGTAGCTGTGGTGGATAGTAATGATGACATGGACGAAGAGGTTGAAGAAGATGACAGACTGTGCATTTTTTGTAAAGATGAGGGCAAACATAATGAGCTTTGGTTTTGTTGTAATATATGCACCAAGTGGGCACACGCAGAATGCACTGGACTTAATTTGAAAGAAGCAAAAGCCAAAGTGTGGGTGTGCGATTTTTGTTGTGTTTAAAATTAAATTACAATTTGAAATTTTGTATTCGCCCTTGGATTTTTAAATATTTTTGACTTTCCTTGCCTTTAGTTTTTGTTTATTTTATAAAAATAAATCGTTAAAATGTTTAAATGTATTGTTTTATTGCATTTTTACTATATTCGTTAACTTACCCACATACGTTCGTCATCTTGTCAGCAACCGCATGTAAGATGACGATAATTACATTTTTTTCCACAAATAAATTACCAGCCATAAAGTGCAAATTTGAATTAAAACAGACTCAAATATTGATTAGGCACTTAAATATTATATGCACTGTTTAAAAAAAAAATTATTGGTAAGATAATAGAGTTTTAATTGGACCGCAAACATTAAGTTCGTCATCTTAGGGCCCTCTCCCTATTTGAAATGTTTTTATTAATTAAAAAAAAACTTGACATGCCCTGGTTTGGTTATTATCCCTTAATGCGTATCCAGTGACCATCAAAAGGTCATTCTAATTTAAATGAATTGCTGTTAAAAAAGTCAACAGTATTCTTTTCCAGCCAATCAAGTTCACTCAATTATTAAAATAATAGCGTGACTTTGGTTGAAATTTTTTTTAGCACAAGTTATATTTTTATTAATAAAAAAAAAGTTTGGCATGCTCTGGTTTTGAAAACTCTCCATTAACATATATTCAATAACTATCAAAAGTTTATTTTAATTTCTGTTACTTATTTTAAAACATTATTTGACAGTGAGTCCATACGTTTTCTTAAGTGTGTCGGACGCCACATTGTTTTCAGCCATTTTGAAAATTAGAATACTTACATACATAGCCATTCCGCCACCCATATCCATATCGTCCATATTATGGGACACCTGGGTCATATTATCCATAGTTTTACACTTTTTTATTAGCGAAAAACTGAAAAATTCCAACGAAAGATTAAACAACAATGAACTTTAACGCTTCCACTTTAAATCAAGATAATTCTGAAATCCTACTGCGGATACTTAAATCATAATTATCTGATATTTTCGCCACTTATCTTACTGATATCAGTCTTTTTTTTTAAATTAAACAATAAATAAACTATAGTAGGTACCTATAATAAGGTACTACATATGGTACCATCACATGATGGTTCTAGCGACGGAAATTCTATATTTAGCAAATAGTTCTGATAAAGGTCGGGTTTTAGCAATTATTTAAGATTTATTATGTTCTGTCATTGAGTGACCTCGTTTTAAAATATGTTCCATTATGGCGGAAATAGATGCTAACATGGTTATTTTAAATTGGACACCCGGTATTATGATGAATTTCGGGGTTGAAACTATTTAACTTAGAGGAAAATGGTTTTTACTTTTTTAGGAAAGAAAACACGAAAGATTTAGTTTTTTTGATATTTGATAAAACATCAGAGCAAGGTGTGCCTTGTGATCCCTAAAATTTTTCATCTAGAGTCCAAAAAAAAAAATATCTGCATGTAGAGTAAAAGAATTTGTATCTGGTCCCGGTATAACAGAAGTATCACCATTTTTTAGTTGGAAAAAAGGAAGAGAAAAGAAATCCACAAATATAACAAAAATTATTTATTTTTCCTCGTTACAACTAACATATCGACGCTAAAATACTACATCGGGCTCAAAATATAGCGTTTTAACATCTTTCTTTCGTCTTTCTCTACTACAATATATATTATTGACATCTTTCTAACAACTTACGTTTACTAAAAGACCATTTTTGAGTATTTTAAACTTTTGATTCGTCAGTTTTTTTAATTGGGCATGGTTTACAAAACGTCCAAAGATGACGAATCAAATGAGCGAAACCTACTTCCGGTTAACCTAAATACACATTTTTATTATCCGTTTTGCTTAATATTTCTATACAATATCAAGTGTTCTATATATATATATATAATTATTACTAATTTACAGAGTATTCTCATCATATACAGGGTGTCTCAACTCAAGGGTCACCCTGTACATGATGGCCATTTTAATAGACATTTATAATTCGGAATAATTGTGCCTAATAAATATTATTGTCTTTATTGATATCAATTGAACACCTTGCAGTAAATTTTAAAATAAATTAATCAAAATCCGTGCAAGACGTCAATTGTCCTTAACCTAAATTACATTTAATTTTAAGCTAAGTGATTAATCGGTTTTACGAGTAAATCAATCGTTTAACCGTTTATTTAAATTGCGCGTTAAAATTCTACTGATTGGGGTAAAAATGCCGATCACAAATAGTATATTTACAATGAGTAATTACGTCTTTTTTTATTTTTATTATATAAAGCACCTTGTCACCGTCATATAGTGGTCCTACAAGAATATTATGTTAACCCCTTAGAACATTGAAAGGCTTTCAATGTTCTAAGCTTGTACTTTTCACTAATTTTAATTGAGAAGTATCTCATTGGATCTCGTCAACATTATACTTAAAATCCAAAAATGTAATAAAATACACGGGATTCCCTGACTCCCCAATAATTTTACAGAAATGACGTAATTCTTAGAGGACCACCCTGTACGAATATTTAATTAAGTTTATACCGAGTGATTGTGCGCTCTTAACCTGGGAAAATCAATACAATCTGAAGAGATTTTAATTGAACGATATGTCTTTCAGATATGACCTTAAGTGCCAATTTAAACAGTAAAGAATTGATTGACCAATTGACATTTGTTTAATTTTTATACAACCGTAATCATTATACAGGGTGTTTTTTTAATACTTCAATAAAATTCAGGGGTGTATTCCTTGGACGACATCAAGCAAAAGAGTTTCTATGAACATATACGTTTTAGATTTTACACTATCGGATGGTAGAATTGAAAGAAAAAATCTTATTTTTCGATAAATCTAATACATGTATTTGAGGAGTGAATTCGAATGTTTTGAGAGAAAATGTTAAAAACAGAGATAAAAAAGTATTATACTTGATTAAGATAATCAGATTTAAGCGTTATATGGCTATCCAATAATAATTTTTATTTTTTTATGCGAAAACCGAGCATCGATCGAAAAATTACCAAGGGACCAAATATGCTCTAAAATAAAAAATAAAGAATTCAAAAATATTTTTTATTACAAGAAATACCAGTACAGAAATATTTTTTTAAAAAAAGAAACTGCATACCAGTTGGCAGGGCTTACTATCTTGTAACTTGATAAATGATTTCGGCTTAGTCACTTATCAAAATACAAGACTTTTACTATCACGACATTGTCAAGTAACAATTGTACCATTTTCGAAGTGTAATCAGATCATTTTTATTTACTGCCTTTTAGGACCACTGGAAAAATGAGGCTTTTACTATTCCAAGACTATTCAAAAAAACTTGTTTGTCACAAGGCGAGATCTATGCTAAAACGTCAATAAGCTAACCTAACCGTTTGACCACGTTTTTCGCCGTGAGAAGCGTGAAAAAATTACGTCAAATGTAAATCGCCCTTTAAAATCCTCGTAAACGTTTTCTTGAACTGTTGATTGGCCAACGCGTAAC
The DNA here is from genome assembly GCF_022605725.1 of Anthonomus grandis grandis. Classification (NCBI taxonomy): domain Eukaryota; kingdom Metazoa; phylum Arthropoda; class Insecta; order Coleoptera; family Curculionidae; genus Anthonomus; species Anthonomus grandis. The sequence goes on along the minus strand of NC_065555.1, from coordinate 247,514 downwards.
AGAACGGATTCAGCGGACTGTTCGTGTAACACAAAAAGTAGGAGAACATGTAAACGTGCGAGTTTATACAGGGCGGATCGGTACAAAAGCCCTCGACCAGTGCGAAAATGTGATACGGCGTCCAACAGACGACGAACGCCCCCAAAATGAACGAGATCGTCCTTAACGCTTTTCTCGCCCTGTTCTCGCTCTTCGACTTCTGCCGGATCCCGAACGTCCCGAACGGACCCGGCAGATTCTTCTTTTTCCCTTTCAACTTCCGGCCCAGGGACTTGACGAAGACGCGTCGGGACGCGGCCGTCGTGTCCGGCGTCGTCGTCGTCGGGTCCGTATCTGATTTAGGATTAGAGATTGAGAGAAATTTATTGAACTTATGTGGCGCGGTGGCGGAGGTCATGAGGGTGCAGGCGGCATTACCTGTTTGCGAGATGGCCGAGACGCCCTCGCAGGGCGAACTCATCCCGCTGTCACCCCTGAACGACCCCTTGGTGCTGCCATCTCTGAACGATTCAGTCTTCACCACGGAGGTGACCGGTCGATTTGAGCTCAATAAGGTCACTTCCGTTTGTAAGGACTTTTGTTGTTGTTCTACACTCTGTAAATCGTGGTCTAAATGCACTGAGTTCCGTTTGGGACTGACAGGGTTAACAGTTTCCGTATCCGGGGAGGGAACTACTATACTACTCTCATCCATATAACGCAAGTCCATCGTATCCATGCCGGTTATTAGGTCGTACGTGCTATGAACTTTTTTTGTACAAGGGTTTTCTACGATGGGTTTATGGCCTATTTCTATCGAACTGTACGAGGTTGGTAGGAGGGTGAGTTTGTTGGGCCTTACCAGCGGTTTGGGGGGCTCAAGGGGTTTTCGGGGCGTCACTGAGGCTCTCGGAGACAGTTTTTCCGGTTCTGGTAGGGGGTTTTTTGGCTTGCTTTGAAGTCCGCCGTTGATTTTTTGCGGGGAGGCACCGAAGATTTGCATATTACTGGTCTGAAGAACTAGAAATGAAGAGAAATATGCCTTAGAGTTATCAAAAGCAATTAAGGAGTCTTAGTTAAGTAATTATTCTTAGTTAAATAATTATTCTAGTCCAGGCACTCCTGTTGTATCCACAACATGTAATTAATTTTAAAATTATTATTATAGATTAAGTATAAGATTTAATGCTTTATTTTTATTAAAACACAATGTAGTTTACAAATAGTTTTCAGAGATTTGATTGTAAATGCATTGGACCAATGGCAGGTTGCAATTTTGGTATTTTTTCTAACGATAATTCGCCTCGGGCCGTATTTAAAATTTCAGTTTAAGTTCACTTTTCAGTATATCAACACCAACATCAGTGACGTCAAATTATGGAAGAATTTGGCGTGCTTAAAAAATTGTAACCTGCTATATGCATTGTTGCAGTTGTCAGCTCATACTGTTACACTCAATCACAATTTGTAACTTGAACCTATGGATAAGACAAGAAAACCAGTGTTAAAATAGGAAAAAGGAATTTTTTTATATTTGGGATAATTAGGACACCTGTAACAAAAATTCAAATTTCTCATACTTAAATGAATGCGATTTCTTCAAAAAAAAGTTTGACATGCTCTGGTTTGGCCGATCACAATTAACAAAATATTAATTTACTACAAGCTAAACGGAGACAGAAAATGAAAAATTCCAGTGACCATCAAAAGTTTAATTGAACTTCTGTTTATTGTGTGATCACAACAAAAATATATAATTTTTAAAAATTCCTCAAGATCTCATAAATTAAAAATCATCCACTTGAACATAACATTTTTTTTTTAGTCCAGGCGCCACTGTAATAAAAATTTCAATGTGCATGTATTAAAATCGAAACAAGTATAAAAGAACCTTTAGGGAATCCTACAAATCAACAACACACTATTCTAAACACAGAAACCGTGATCTTAATAAGAGAAAAATTATTAAGACGCACCTGTAAGAAAACCTCTTTTTTATCTTTAACAAAATGTAATTTCTTCAAAAAGTTTGATGTGCTTTCATTCGGTCGTTGATAATTAATTAAAGATCGGTTTACTACAAGCTAAACAGAGACGGAAAATGGCAAATTACAATGACCATCCAAACAAGGATTTTTACCGTAACAAAAACTTCAATATCTTATCACTAATAAAAGAAATCTTCAAAAAATCACACGATTCAACACGTAAAAATCATGATATTAATAAAAGAAAATTATTCTTTTTAGTAGGGAGCGTTCCTGTAGGAAAACCTCCAATATCTTCTCCACCCACTGCAGGAGTTTTAAATAGCAAAAAATAACAAATTACCAATGTCCACGATGCTTTTCCTATGACTCTTATACTTGTCTTCTTTCTGTAAACGACCACCAAAGTTCTGTCTCGTTTCCTCCTTCGGATTATTTGCAGTGCTGTCCTCGTCACTGTCGAATGCCGGGCTCGAACTCCTCTCCGATTTCTCTTCTTGCAAACAAATCTACAATCAATTGATGTTTACCTATTTCCCAATTTAAAAATGCCCATACTACCTTAGTTGTAGATAAATTAACATTTTTCTCCATCGTTGCGGTGGTGGTGGTGGTCGTATTAGTCATAGAACTATTTATGTTCGAACTGGTGGTCTTCTGACTAGAATTCGAGTCTCCAGAGCCTCCCACTCCGTAACTCTCTCTCACTTTGAGACCTTCCTGGCTCCTAGGTCGTTTGGTGTTGCCTGAGAAAGCGAGAGGAGGATAGTAAATGACTATTAGGTCCAATTGTCGATTTACCTTCTAAGAAATTATTGTCATTAGAATCCTCCATGAGGTTCTCAAGCTTTTTATTGTTATCACTTAAGCCTCCACCCCCAGGCGTATTGTGATGGATTTCCAGGGAGGATTTGTTGCTTGGGAGGCCGATACCGGCAGCCCTCCCTGCCATACCTAAATAAAAAAATCATAAACAGACACAAATGACTTAAAAGAGGCCTTCTGTACCTGACATGGCCCCAGCACTTAAGGCCACCATCGATTGCATTTTTCTCTGCTTTGCCTCGCTCTTCTTTTGCATGTCAAAAGCCGTCTTATAAATGCCTCCATACAGTATGAAAAGCACAATAAGGGTGGACCAGAAGTATGTTATTATAAGGGAAGTGTTAAAGACCGGTTCTTTCAAGAACTGAACCGCACATTCTCCGGGTAAAAGGTCCCGATAACCAATGAAATGCTCCCAGCCGAATATGCTGATGAAGAATAGCAAAGCCGGGATGATCCAGGTTATTACTACCATCAGAATGACTCTCTGCTGGGTTCTCCAGCTATGAATAAGAGACGAATTTTTGGTAAATGCTATATTAGTTTTAGTAAAATTTTTACCTTCGATACTTGGCGGCAATTTTAACTGAGCAAAATCGGTCTATGGTTATAAGTAAAACGGTGTACTGAGAAACCAAACATACTGTGTAGTCAACGGAGAGCCAAAGGTCACATAAGAGGGGCCCTAAGTCCCAGTACCCCATTAGGACGTACACGGCGAAGAAAGGCATTGATACTGTCCCTATAGAAGAGTAGTGTATTTAGTGAAGGTTTTTGAAAAAAATCATGATTTTTAAGGAAGAAAAATTGTTGTTTTTAGTCCAGACGCTTCTGTAATAAAAGCTCCAATATTTCTTCTTCTACTGAATAGATTTTGATCGTTTTTTCAATGGTACTGTAAGAATTCTAGAAAGAATTTTATAAATCAAAATTTCCATGAATTTAATTACTAGAGAATAAATGCTAATTAGTGATTTTGTTATAAAAAATGTTCAAGAAATTGCCCAAATTGAAATTCTCATTATTCGGCAAATGTTTCTTCTTAGTACCGGCACTCCTGTAATAAACACTTCAAAATAAAAATAAAGTTTGAGCTGCCCTGGTTTAGTAAATAAAGAGAGACAAGAAATCAGTTTAATACAAGTCAAAGAATTCCCGTAACCATAAAAAGTTCTATCTAACTTGGGTTTATATTTATTTGAGAAAAGAAGTTAAAAGAAAAATATTATCATGTTTTTTAATGCTTTAATACACCAATTTTCAATATTTTTGCGATTGTATCTGCATCTAAATATTTGAAATATTAATATTCCATTAAGAAAAAAAAGTTTGACATTTGCTGGTTTGGTCCCTTGCAATAAACAGGAGATCAGCTTAATACATGCTAAAGAGAGACAGATATTAGCAAATTCCAGTGACCATCAAAAGTTCATTTACCTTGTGTGTGAGTAATTATTTGACAAAAGAATTTTAAAATAATCATGAGGATTTTGTTTTTAATTCTCCTGTATACCAATTCTCTATTTTTTCAACACCCTGTATATTTGAAATAATAATATTCCATTAAGAAAAAAAAAGTTTGACATTTGCTGGTTTGGTCCCTTGCAATAACAGGAGATCAGTTTAATACAAGCTAAAGAGAGACAGATATTAGCAAATTCCAGTGACCATCAAAAGTTCATTTACCTTGTGTGTGAGTAATTATTTGACAAAAGAATTTTAAAATAATCATGAGGATTTTGTTTTTAATTCTCCTGTATACCAATTCTCTATTTTTTCAACACCCTGTATATTTGAAATAATAATATTCCATTAAGAAAAAAAAAAGTTTAACATTTTCCAGTTTGATTGTGGACAATCAAAAGGAGATCAGTTTATTATAAGGTGAAGAAATAGGGAACATGGCAAATTCCTGTGATCATCAAAATTCTATTTAACTTTCTTTTGTAATTATTTGATATAAAGATTTTTTAAAAATTTTCCTATGCACCAATTTTGCAAAGGTCATATTTATTACACATATCAATATTTTCGGAGTAACATAACTTCAACTCCCAATGACAATGACATCAGTCAATAATTAATATGAACAATATTTGACAGTTATCAGAACAAGTCCGACGTTGCCAAATGAATTCTACTTCAGTAACGACATCACACTTGTTTTATTTTAATGACAAATTACATTGAGCCATTTAAAATGTCAATATTTATTATCCTCACTCCACGAACTTAAAAATATACCTGGACTGCTAATGCATATGGCCACGATACCCAAAAATCACCACTGCATGGTGGCCGCCATTTTTAAAGTGGTTGTGTCCTTTTGATGTTGGTCACTCTGAAAATTTGTAGTGTTGCCAACAAAAAATATATTAAATAACGGTAATGAAGTTGACATTTGACGTGTGAGTTTAGCGGATTGTCTAGTTTTTGACGATTTGTAAACGACGCTTGGGTATATCGTCTGGAACAGGCGATGTATCTTTCTCCTTATTTAATACGTGAATAGTGTATCACTATCTTTATTTAAAGGAAACACTGTACATGGAAGGAAAGTTAAACTCGTAATCGTAAGCAAAAATTTAAATGAATATCATGATTTTCATGGTATTAGGATTTATAAGATTCAAGATTATCAGACTGATAAAACAAATATTTTAAAGTGCACGCATCTATTCCAGGTTGATTGAAACTTTATCTTATTATAGGTTAGGTTTACTTTCTTTCATAAATTTTAACGAAACTCTTAAAGAGGTACCAAAAAAATCACAGATCTAACGCAACTATCTTAAATTCTTACCTATATGTAACTTTCTATTTTGCATTTTTGTAAACATAACCTCTCAAAAACTTTAATTGTTTTGTTTCCCTACAGTTGGCACAATTAAAATTTGTCAGAGTGACCAACATCGAAAGGACACAATCACGCAAAATGGCGGCCCCCTAGTAGTGGTCAGTTACTTTTCATTGAATTGGCAGTACAGGCATATTTATAAGTTCGTGCCTCACTCTCATAAAAATTGACACGTGGCAACTGTCACCGTCAAAAGAAACATTTGCGACGTTGCCGGATGGATTCAAACGGTGAATTCAGTTGTGACAATGGTGACACCAAGTCTTGTTTCGAAAAGAAAAAAATATGCGCAATTTGGCACCGTCAAAACTCCAATTAACACTTACCGATATTCTATTACTTCTTTTTTTTTTGACTTACCGATCAGCATGTCGGTGGCGGCCAAAGAGGCGATAAAATAATTGCTGGGTTGCCGTATGTTCCTGTCCACGATAAAAGCCAAAAGGACCAAAATGTTCCCGGAAACGGTGAGAACGATGCAGATCCCTAAACAGATCGCGATCAGGATCGTTTGCCATAATTCGAACGGAGCTAAGACCGGCGATATCGATGGCTCGATTGGTGTCGTCGAGCCATTCGTAGACTCTTTAAATGAATTTTCAAATAATTTTCGTGTGTCAAAAGTGCGTTTTAACGGTTCTTACTATTCGTTTTGATCCAGTCTACATCTGACCCCAAAAAGTTAAAAGATTCGCCGTCGTAGGAGCTGTAGTTGAAGGCCTCCGTGCATTTCGTGACCGACAGGACGCCTTGGTAGATCGTTTTGCAGATTTTTTCCTTTTGCTTCTGGACCTTCCTGAGGGGGAAAAAGACAGTGGCAATATTGTCATTACGTTGTTAGAATTAGAGTCAGAGATGACGTTATTGGGATAATTTTAGTTGAGTTTTAATTTAATGGGTCGCATATACACAAACAATAGACGGAAAAACGAGGAAATAGTCCTGCCATATATTGGCAATTAACCGAATGTGAGCGTAAAATAATTAGCCGTGCGGTAATTTAAAAAGTAATTAACGGCCAATTCGAGAAGGACCAGATTGACGAGAGGAGCAAGGGAGCTAATAATATATTTTATAGAGCGTGTTAACATGGGGCCGAACTTGTTGATTTACTGTCAAGAGAGATTATTGGATTTAGGAGTGGTAGGAAGAGGAGGAGTTGGAGGAGAATAATCTATGTTATAAAGTCTAATTTAGTCCAACCAAATCGTTTGAACGCAATTTGTTTATCGACATTACAGTATTCCGGCTCCTTCACTTATTGAATTAGGGTGTTATTGTGTTTTTTCACTTGGACGCTTTAGATGTGAGAACAGAAAAAAAGCAACAGTAAACAGGCGGTGAGATGTAGAAAAAGGTCCTCCCACATGCGCACCACCATGTCACTCTTTTATAACGTGAAATGTACTCAAAAATTTGTTAAAAGGACAAGACCGCACATCATGAAATTTCCGTATGTTAAATACAATCAGCTTGTCTCCCACACAAATTAATTCCCCGCCAATAGACCATCAGTTAGTTGGTTTATAAGGGCCATGTCACCTGGACAGAATCGCGTTATGCGCTACACTTGATGCGATCGATTAAAAGTTAAATGATTAAATAACGAAGGGATAAAGTGGCCTTCTTGCTAATAAAACACCAACTTAAAGAGGATTTTTTGGTTTCATCGTCCTCTCAAAATACCACCTTAAATTGTTTTCAAGAGATTGCGCAAAAATGCATTCATTCGAATTGTTGACATTTCTTACAGTTACCTGTGAACGTTATAGCTTTGACAGACGATGAATCGGCGATTTGACTCAAATTAAAAATTGATTTACAATGAGGTACATTTCTGACCAACAGCTTCGATAATACTATAGTAAATAAAAGCCAATGCATGTTCTACGTACAGAGCAAATTTTCTTATTTTTTTGAACACCCTATATATTTAAAATATTTGTCCATTCAGGAAAAAAAAGTTTGACATTCTCTGGCTTGGTCTTTGGCAATTAACAGAAGATTAATTTAATACAAGTCAGAGAGAGACAGAAAATTCGAAATTCCAGCGACGATCAAAAGTTCTATCTACCTTGGGTTTACAATAAATTATATGAAAAAAGAATTATCAGGGATTTTTTTAAATTTTCTGATACATTACTTTTCTACTTTTTTCAACACCCTGTAACTGCATCTATATACTTGAAATATTAATATTTTATTAAGAAAAAAAGTTTGACATTCTCTGGTTTCATCGATCTCAATTAACGAGAGATCAGTTTGAGTTAAAAAGAGACAGAAAAGTGCAAATTCCAGTGACCATCAAAAGTTCTATCTAACTTATGCATGTAATTATTTAATAAAAGAATTAAAAAAAAAATTGTTTTATTTTTATTTTTTTAACACCCTATTATACAGGGTGTCCCATTAGTGCGATAACGACTGATAGCTCCTTATACAGTGATACAAAAAAAAAAAATATACAAAGTTACTTTACTGTCTAAGGTGCATAACATAAAAATATTTTTGGATATACAGGGTGATTCATAAATGTGATATGACTTTTTTAATTTGAATGGTACACCCTATATTTTATTGCATTTTTGGATTGCTTTAAAAATTTTGCATACTTTTTATCAAGCATCGTCTATACCAAAACTTACTCGTTTGTGAGATATTTAATATTTTATCAAAAAATCGACGTTTGCACAAAAACAAAAATAATTCACTCATTTGGGATCCTACAAGCCAAATCTTTTGTAGGTTGTTAGTGCATACTTAAACTTACTTTATGGTCCTATGAGAATTTAATAATATTCTACAGGGTGTTCGCAATATACTCTATCCAAAACCAAAAAATGTAAACAACCATATCTTATTTTTTTCAAATGGAATGACCCATATTTTTTTATCTTAAAATGTTCACAATGTGATAAGCTTTCTTTTTTGTTAAGCATGTCCTATACCTATCTGTAATAGCTATCGAGTTTTTTACACTTTTTCCTAATTTCGTCCATAAAATCCACAATAGTCAATAGTTAATAGAATCACCCGGAAACATAAATTTCATCCGTATCACGTACAGTTTGTACACGAATTAAGCGATCAGGATTTTGCTAATCGCCGAAACTTTTGCCGCTGGGCTTTGCATCAAATCCAACTGCAACAGGACTTTTTTGACTTTGTGTTGTTTACTGATGAAGCGACATTCCATAAAAATGAATTTGCAATTAGTCATGCAATCGTGCAATGTAAATCCAAGGCACGTGATACCACTGGATCATCAACATAGATGGTCACTTAATGTATGGGCTGGTATCATTGGGACGAAGCTTCTTGGACCATATTTCTTTGATGGAGCAGTGAACGGTCAGAACTTTCTAAATTTTTTACAAAATGAATTCGAAGAAGAGCTGGATGATTTACCGTTACAAACAGTAAGACGAATGCGGCTACAATTAGATGGAGCGCCTCCTCATCTTAGCCGCGTTGTGAGGGCTCATCTAAATGACCATTTTCGAAATAAATGGATTGGCAGGAGAGGACCAGTTGCTTGGCCAGCCAGATCTCCTGACCTCACAAAACTCGATTTTTTCTTGTGGGGGTTTGTGAAAAATCGGGTTTATCAAAGGCTTGTTACCACCAAAAACGACATGAAGTAAAGAATTCGGAATGTTTTTCAAGAAGTAACTAGAGAAATGTTACAGAAAGTAAGCAGAATATTATTTATAGTTTAATGTACATACCTTTTTGGTTTAGTCATTTGTTGTTGTTATTTTTCACAATTTAAATTTTTTTTATTTAAGGAATATTTTTTTTTGATTTTTCGATTAGTTTTAAAATTTTATTATTTGGTAAATTCTAAACAAATTTTCTTTTCTGTACATTTTGGTATCATTAAATTTGTTGTAATTTAATAAAATGCCAAATTTAAAAATGCTTTTCAATCCGTTCCGTTTACTATTATTTTTAAAGTTTAAGGTTTAATAAATTGTTTTTTTCTGCATTATCTTGCAGATTATTATTAATTCTTGCATAATCTGTAGGTACCTAGATAAAGACATGTGATTCTGTTAACAGTGGATTTTTGAATTATCTAACTGTGCTTGCCAATAAACAGTAAAGTTACCTCAATTGCATCCAAACAGTTGAAACAGTAAATCATTTTCACCATATCCTCTTTCGAAAAATTCATTTTTAATGCAAAAATGTTTCGCTTTAGTGATAAACTGACAACACTAAATCTTTTGTCAAAGTAATTGCTTGATTTTTGTGCAATTGTTATTTCCATGGCCAATTAAGCAAACTTCTTTTAAATTAAAACGCGACTATTGTAGATTTTAAGGGCGAAATTAGAAAAAAGTGTAAAAAACTCGATAACTATTACAGATAGGTATAGGACATGCTTAACAACAAAGAAAACTTATCACATTGTGAACATTTTAAGATAAAAAAATATGGGTCATTCAATTTGAAAAAAATAAGATATGGTTGTTTACATTTTTTGGTTTCGGATAGAGTATTGCGAACACCCTGTAGAATATTATCAAATTCTCATAAGACCATAAAGTAAGTGTAAGTATGCACTAACAACCTACAAAAGATTTGGCTTGTAGGATCCCAAATGAGTGAATTGGTGAAAATGGCGGCCCCCTAGTAGTGACAGTCCAGGTATATTTCGTTTCAGTTCGTGGCATAAATCTACAAAAACCCGGTAACACTGACGTCGATGATTTTGGCAACCACAACACGGGCTACAAAAGGATCAGTGTGACAGAATACTCACGAGTTCAGATGTTTCTGAACTCGTGATGTTTCCTTTATATTTCCTCTTTTTTCCTTTGATTTTCTGGTTGCCCCCCTTCCCGTCTTACGGATTATCACAACAAACTTATCGTTTTATTATTTAATTCTCCGTGCTAACTGTCTCTTTGTTTCTAATTATTTTTTATATATTTGATATCTGGTATGGTAGTAATAATTTGTAAGCTCTTGGTTATCGTTAGATTTTTTCAGTTTCGATTTTTTGTTGGTGTACCAGCACTCCTAGAACCATTTTTTGCTACGGTTAAAAATGCTTTATCCTTTGTAGATTATTAACAGTTACTTGATTCAAAGATATTTTAGGCACAACAAAAAGAAGACAATATTACTACAAGAAAATTGCTGATGCGTTGCTGAATTGTCATCCAAAACCTGAAAAACCAACCTACTTTTATAAAATAGTGATGACTTTAACTTGTCCCTTGCCTGAAAAATGCAATAAAATATAGGGTGTTCCATTTAAATTAAAAAAGTTGTGTATCATATCACATTTATGAATCACCCTGTATATCCAAAAATATTTTTATGTTATGCACCTTAGACAGTTGAGTAACTTTGTATAAATTTTTTTTTTTTGTATCACTGTATAAGGTGCTATCGTCCGTTATCGCACTAATGGGACACCCTGTATATTTGAAATATTAATATCTGATAATTTCATACAGTTACATCATAAGTAATGCGGTCGCACAGCTATAGTTGGAACGATAACCAGATTGTTTCCAGAGAACGGGATATTCTCCAGCAGGGTTGCCAGTCTATTACAATTGTAATAGATCTATTACTTTTTCAAAACTTTTATTACCTTGTTACCATTTGCTAAAATCTATTACCTATTACCTTTTAAAAAGAAAATACAAGCACTCTACCTACATAATGAATTGAGTTCATATTTCGACTCCTGATTATTTGAAATTCGCACGCGAGCCAAAGAAGCGGTGGCGACGCGCCGCCACGCTTTGCGTTACTACCGACTCCTGAGGCGACATCCTAGCATATGTCAATTGTCAAGCACGTCCGTCGACTGTCATTACTAAGTCATGTGTCATTTATGTCAAAATGTCAATATTTTTATTATTTCATTTTCATTGTTTTTTTTATCTTTTGATTATGCAAATTTAAGAAGGTTAAGTTAAGTTAAGATTTTCTATTAAGCCGAGTTCCCGTGACTTCCTTTTGAATCAATTTATACTGTTTGCCTTAATTTTTAATTAGTATGGACCGGTAAGAAAAAAAAACACATAAGCGAGTTGTTTATTTTCAATTTACAATTATTTTAGATTCCTTATTTAAAAAGCAAAACCAACGGTCCTAATGCAAAATCCACCCCCACAAGATCCACAGCCATCCACATCCAAGGCAAATGTTTCTCAGTGTGAACTGAAAATGAAGAAATGCCCTTGCCGAAATCAAAAATGGAAAAAAAAACTTATAAATAAAAGTTCAAGGTGGAATGGAAGCAAAAATTTTTTGGATGTGAATGCAGAAGGATTAGCTTTTTGCAAAGTATGCAATATTGTTTTAAAGGGTGGAGTGAGTCATTTTGAGCGTCACAAGAAGAGGTCTTCTCATATAGCAAATATAAAAAAAGCAGAAAAAACTCCACAAATAACCACATTTTTGAATAATAATGAAATAAAGACATTAAGGGGTGTTAAAAGAGCTGAATATAAATTAGTGGGATTCTTACATGAACACAATCTACCATTTATATTAATGGACCACCTCATCTTGCTAGAAGAATTTGAATTTGAAAATGTAGATAACCTCGGATTAAATAAACATCAAGCCATGAAATAGGGATAAAGAAACATATTACACTACTCCTCGAACCAAATAATTTGATATATGAGATACTTAACTGCAAAAACTGAATGGTAGTACACTTCATAATAGGCGTCTTTTTCTTCGCGCATGATGGCTTAATGTTTCCGTTTCATATCGGCATCCGTTAAACAGTCAAAATTTATTTATTTTTTAAACTAAATATAGATTCGAGCCCAGAATATGCCTAACCCAACAATCACAACTTTTTTGAAAATTTATTACCTTTTTTTCAAATCTGTTACCTTTTCATTGGACATTCTATTACCCCTTGCAAAATCAAACTGGCAACACTGTTCTCCAGTTAGTATGCAAGTATTTATGAAGTTCAGCATTTAAATTAGACCTGAACTTACCAAAAATCTTCTTAATAATGTGATACCGGACTAAAATTATATGAACACAACATTGATCATAATAATTACTTTCGTTCTCTATAACTAGTTATCGGTGATTTTTGGGTGTTAGATCAGATCAGTCTGCTTAAAATATTGATAGAAGATGAGTCTACTGTGTTTAAAGTAAATAAACCCGAAAAGTTTTTCAGTTAACAGACACGACGTAAACGGTTTGCACCCCTCTGCCCCTCCCTTCCCAATGGCGGCCTTTTTAAACACTCCCAGGGAGAAGAGGAGCAGAATTTTAAAAGCTCATTAAATGCAAATGAAGGTGCCTGAGCTAAATTATAGGCGGCGGTTATTAAACGTGACCTCACGATGATGATTTTTGAGGGCGAGCGAGAATATCGCGCGATTTCATCTATTCGATAACAACTGTAGATGTAGATTTGCCTCAAAGGCGCAGCTACAACCAAAACTGTTCACCGTACTACTTGCTGTAAATGTAAAAAAAATCTAAAACATCAACTTAAAATCCGGTTAAGCCGGAAGTGAACTCCTTTTTTCCCGAAGAAAAGAGGGTGCAAACGGGAAATTTAAAAGTGTATCGGCTTCCAATGCGAGTTCTTAAGCCGGTATGCATGTAAACACGATGAAATTGAATATCTCGCGGAAACTGAGAGCATTTTTCACGTCGTTCGCGTCGCTTTGAGCTTCCGCGTGACAACATTTAGGGATCGAGGGTCGATTTTACCTACATTGTTAACGAAAAACCCTTGGAATTTCATCAAATTTTAAAGGCCCTTCCTAATAAAATACGGATTACAGAGAAAACGTTTCTTTGCCTCGCTACATCAAAAGGAAAACTGGAAAATGTAACTTTTCTGGTCCACTACAGCTACAATTGAAATATTCTGAAAAGGTTCCAGTCTATTATAAGTGAAACTTTAACGAGCTCCGTACCTACGAGTTTCCCTTCTCTCTCTCTTATCATTGGAATCTTTAAATTATTAAAAAATTTCTTAATTACTTTCTCATTAATTATAATTTTTCCCTATATAAAAACAGACGTTCTATATATATATATCCTAGGGCGGCATGTAAAGAGAACATTAAAAATCCATCATTCGTCCGGCACGTTATGCCACGAATTGTTTTTGATTATTAATTGATTTGCCCTAAGGGCTTTTTGATTGGTAGGTCGGCACAGCATTGGATTAAGGAAAAAAAAACAACAACAATAAATCAGCGGCGAGATCTTCGAAAATACTGCAATGAAAAAGAAATCATCACTGAGGCAAGGATTGTAATAAGGGTTTTTTTACTTTCATTGTTTAATAATTCCTTACCATTGCTGAATAAATTCCGGTCCGATAGCGAAGACCGGTGTAGTGCGATTGGGCTCGAATATTCCATCGGTTTCGGTAAAATTTCCCATTTTGTGCGGCTCTTGTTGGTCCTGGGGGTCATTTTAATGTAGTTTACTTCTGGAACAACAAATCAATCTATAAAACTCATTAAACCGTCAGTGAGACGTTGATTGAAAGCTTTGCCCATCACATCATCTCACCGCATAAAAAATGTTTATTCGGCAGGAAACATAAATATTTCCGTTTTTATTCGCTTCTTATATTCGAATGGAATAATTTCGAGTCGAACGGATCGAAAAATATCAGCCGACTGATATCGGGAAATCGTTGGCCCGATGATAATAAAAATGTGATTTCGTCAGGACGAAGGGGCGCAATCGGTTTCTGATAATAAAAAAAAGAGAAGAAGATATCGCGTATCCTGTCTAACGTTACTTTCGGAGTAATATAGATTCGGATGGGTCTATAAAAATGGCAATAAAATGCAACAATAAAAGTGAAGCAGACATGACCAATATACTGTGATTCCGAATGAAGAAATTTTACTTTTGAGTTGTTACTGCTTGAACACGAAAGTCTATCAAAAAATAAATTTTCTTGGTTTAAGCGCACACGAAACATAACACATAAGTGATTTTTGGTTAAACTTGAGTGGAATGTTTAACTTTTAATAAATATGTCACAGTCTAAACGCACCAGAATGTCAAAAAAGATGGCATCAAAATATTTGAAAAAATTTAATTTGAATAAACTTGAGCGTCGTATTATTTTCGTCGATTATATTTTGTTCCCAAAAATGATCTAAAAAAGGATCTTAAAAAATGGATCACAATAGGCTTAATAATTTCCATTAGGCAGTTATTCAGAAACTACAATGCTGAACTTGAATCACAATATGAGATTTATAGAAACAATTTAAATAAATTAATAAAAAAGACAAAAAATAAATATTATCAATATCAAGTAGATATAAATAAAAATAACTTAAAGGGTATATATATAACATAATTAAAGACGCGACAAATGAAAAAGATAATAAGGCCGGTAATATTCAGCTAGTAGGGGATAATAGGGAAATAATTCACTCGGATAAAGACATATCAAACTACTTTAACAAATACTTCATAGCAGTAATAGATTTTAATAATCCTCACTCAATGTTTCTTAGCCCTGTAACAAAAAACGAACTTATTGAACATATATCCAGGGCCGTAGCCAGGTTTCTGTTTGTATCAGGGCATTGCTGACTATCATCAGGGCGAAATTTTTCGGCTCTACTTTTTTTGCAAGCGAAAAATGCATTTTTTATTTTGCAACCTTTTTCTACTTTTAAGGCATATTAAACAAATGTTTTTAATAAGACGACCTTTATTGAATATTATTGTTTGAGTTTCCATAACTACCGAACACATTATATAAATAACGTAAAAAACATAATACCAAACACAAACTAACCAATATAATTCTAATAAATGTCTGTAAAATAAATGGGATCTTGTAAAAGAGTTATTAAGTAAACTTACAGTAACAAAAAAATATAAATAACAGAAACATATAATTTAAAATCACTACCCATGTATTTAATCCTTAATTCTTTATATTGTTTGTTATATAAAATAAAAGGTCGACACGAAAAAAATAGGAGTCCATAAAAAAAATCTAAATTTAATTTACTAAAATAGGGGAATCTTTCTATTAGCAGAACTATGAAATTTTCGCAGAAATAATTCCATGTCTATTTCTCTAGCTCTTCTTCTCTCAAACGCTAGAAAGAAAAGGTCTGCCATTCGTTGGTGTTGCATTGAATACCTTTGACTTTTTTTGATTGCTTTCAATGAAGAAAAAGATGACTCGCAAAGTGCCGTGCTGCAACCGATGCAAATAGTTTATAAGTTGCTTTAAAAGCTTCTCTATGTTTATAAAATTTAGGAAATATATTATCCTTTGGTTCCATGCCGACCGACTCTTTGACCACCAACAATTCTTCCGCAGATGGTAGGGCGCTACCTGAAATAATAACAATTATAAGTTTGGTTAAAACAAATTGAGGTAAATTAACTATTTTTACCCAGTGGTTTTAAGGGTTGAAGTTTAACCAAATTGAATTCTTTGATGCTACTAATAGCCATTAATATATATCGTTATTGTCGGAGAATCTTTCGTCCAACTGAAAAAGTGTTAGATCCATAGCCTCGAATTATAAACTTATATTGCAAGCTACAATCTTTGGTCTCGTCCTTGTTACTGGGTAGGGTATCCATAACAAGAAAATCATTCAAGCTACGATTACATCGGTTTTTTCGTTTTTCGTCGGAATTTGTAACATTAGGTTCATTATAGGCTACCAGATTTTGTGCTTCATTGAAAATATCTAGAAAATATTCCCAGGTTCACAGCAATTGAATTTTATTTTTGACGCAGGTTATTATTTCGATTCTTCCTTGCAATGCAGCATCTGCCGGTTCCAATAATCCCAGAATTTTTTTCATTAATATTAAAGTGAATCTAAAGTCTGTCTTTAACATGACCGACTTTATTCCAATACTTTTAGCGATGTCTTTTCCAGAAAATGATTTACTTTGAATAATTTCGTCTAACGTTCTAATTATTTCTTTATAGTTAGCTAATAATACATTAATAATCGCCAAGTGGCCGGACCATCTTTGTTCTAGAAGTCGGACAATAGCCTTTCCTATATAAATACTTGAAACTTTGCCATGCTGAAAGAATTCGTGCAGCATTATACGCTGGTCAAAAAATACATTTATTACATTGACTTCAGAAACAACCTTCACTACAACTAAATGAAGCCAGTGGTTATAACAGCGAATGTAAGGAATACTTCTTTAAATCTCTTTTTGTATAAGAGCAGAAACTCCACCTTTTTATCCACTCATGACGCTGGCACCGTCATAGCACTGACTGAAACGCGAACGTTCAATTTCATATTAGTAAGCTTTAAACAGGAATACTTTAAATTTAGTTTAAATTACCAACAAAATTCAAGTTTTTTACTAATAAGTTCCTGGTATGTAGAAAATGTTTTTTTTAATTTTTTTAAATTTAATTTTTGTATAAATTTTTTACCAGGGCGGCGCTCTGATCCGCCATATTGTAGCTACGGCCCTGCATATATCTTCTCTAAAAAATAATTGTGCATCTGGTCATGATGGGGTATCAACAAGGGTCATTAAACAAACATGTACTGAAATTCTTGATCCTCTTTTACATATCATAAGTACTAAACTGCTTTAAAATATCGATTGTGTTACTCCTATATTAAAATCCGGCAATGCCACTGCTGTAAAAAATTACAGGCCAGTGAGCTTAATCACAAATCTTTCTAAAATATTAGAAAAGTGTATTAAAAAAGGGTTGGTTGAGTTTCTGGCTGCTAACCATGTCCTTCCACCACAAGAATATGGTTTTCTTGAGGGTTCTAGTACCAATGATGACTTTGACATCTGAAATTGTTAAAAATTTAAATCTGGGCAAAAGAAGAATTGCACTTGACTTGGCTAAAGCATTTGACACTGTTTCTTATGAAATACTTCTTAATGTGCTTGATTGTTATGGAGTTAGAGGAATAGTGCTACAACTTTTAAAAAGCTATCTTACAGACAGATATCAGACGGTTCGAATCAATAACACACTAAGTAGTGAATTGAGAATAGAAATGGGTGTGCCACAAGGTACTGTTCTGGGCCCCATTCTTTTCTTAGTTTACATTAATTCCATGTTAAAAATAAATATAGAGGGAATATCAATATCATATGCCGATGATACTGCATTAATTTTCAGTGGTAATAGTTGGCCAGAGATTCAACAAAAAGCAATTAATGGGTTCAGGGTAATTAAAAGCTGGCTCTGTGTGAATAAATTGTCATTGAATCTAATTATATAGCCTTTTCATTAACTGAAGCTAATAGACCTCCATTCTCAACTATATTAGTAGATAATAATAAAATTAATGAAGTTTCGAAAACCAAATATCTTGGGATAGTAATTGATAAGTATACCTAAAATGGGGTCCTCATATTGATTATGTGACGAATAGGATCAGAAATCTACATAAGCTACATAAATTTTTTCTTCTCAGAGATATATTTAACAAAAACCTTTTACAAACAATTTATAAAAATCTGATAGAAGCTGTGATTCGTTATGGCATATTAGTATGGGGTGGGTTGTACAACATTTATTTAAATAAGCTTAACATAATCCAAAAATCGATTCTAAAAATAATGTATAAAAAGCCTAGGAGATTACTTTTCACTGAAGAAATTCATAATGTAAGATGTATTTATATTCACACAGTTTCCATGCATATCCACAAAAATCAAAATAACTTAACATATATCAATGATATGCATGACACACGTGGTAGAGCAGATCAATTAATTGAAATACCTTTAAGTCGAAACAACATCAATTTCAAATTTATTACTTGGCTTGGGCCAAAAATTTACAACATTTTACCAAAGCAAATTAAAGACATAATTATTAAAGAGAAAAGTAAAATCATACATCTATCAGTATTATAAAGAAAAATTTAAAAGTATGCTAAATTAAATTAGGATGCAATGAATGTATAACGTAAATTGATATTATGTGAACTAATTTAAAATTTATATATATATATATTTTTTTTAATCTTGTTAACTATAATAAATTATTTATTTTGTTTTTAGCACACACAGGTGTTTGTACACCTAGGTGTTACTAAGAAATTTGTTATTTTTTTATTAAAGCATTTATATTTTAAAACAAATTATGTATTAATTAAATGATAATAAACGTGGAAGGATTACAGGGTGTACTGTATCCTCCTCCTCCTCCTCCCGTATTGCTTAGACTGTAAGCCTAAAAAAGAATTTAAAAAGAATTCTCTTATATACTTTCATCATGTCACACTCCAAACTCATCAGAATACCAACAGAAAATTCTGTTTAAATAAACTTGGGCATCATATTGCTTAGACTGTAATTTCATATAAATATATATAATTTTTATTAACTAAACTGACTGACTAAAAATTAATTTTTTTTTTAAATTTTTGTCATATCACAATCTAAACGCATCAGAATGTTGAAAAAAAAATCATTTTCGACAAACTTGAGTGGTAAGTTGTTGTTTAGACTGTGACTTCAAAAAAGTATGTTTAATTTTTAATGACTACAAATTAAAAGTTCTGAATAATTCTTTCACTTTCGTCATGTCATAGTCCAAAAACATCAGAATGTGAAAAAAAATTATTTTTTGATGACCTGGGGCGGCATGTTGTTTATACTGTGACTTTACAAATTATTTTCAATATTTAATGACTAAAAATTAAAACTCATTTGTTCTCGTTATGTCACAGTTTAAACGCATCAGAATGTCAAAAAAAATTTCTTTTTGAATAAGTTTGGACATGTTAGACTGCGACTTCAAAAAATTATTTTTAATTTTCACTTAATAAAAATTAAAATTTTTGAAAAACTCCTAATTTCGTCATATAACAGTTTAAACGCTTTAGAGTGTCGAGAGACATTTTATTTTGGACAAACTTGGTCGGCATGCGGTTTAAGACTGTGACTCCACAAACGTATTTTCAATTTTCAGTAACCAAAAACTTAAATGTTTGAACATTTTTTTCATATTCGTCACATTCGTGTCACAGCCTAAACATAACTCTCAAAAAATTGATTTTCTTAGTTAAAGTAAGACGGACCCGAGCACAGAAAACAGACCAAGGATTTTTTTCCTCTTTGTGTTCTGTGGACCCGAGACTGTGACTTTAAATTCTGACGATTGTGACGTAGCCACTCTACGTTTTCAATAAGAAAATGCCACGTCATCGGTAAACCTAACCTAACTTATATTTACCGAAGAAAAAAGTTTAAATCCAGTCAATAATGGTTTCAATCAAACACTAACGCTCGATTATACCGATCGCGTAACACTAATTCTTAACTCCAAAAACTGTCAATAAATTCCTCAATAGAATGACAGCGCGCCGTTGCCAAGACACCCAACTTAATATTATTAATGTTAATTAGTATTAAGAGGGTGTATTTGTTGTTTTATTGCGTTAAATTAAGTGGTAACATTAATTGTTGTTATTAATAATATTAGGGTCTATACGATGGATTTTTAACAATTATAGGGAATAAAAGAGTCAGGTGCTGTCGGCAAGGGCTCTAAATGCAACTCAGATTTCCCGCCATATAACGAGCAAACACGTCATTTGTTCTAATAACATATTTTCTACTTTTCCACGGGATAATCGTAACAAATGGTCCCCCACATTTCCATAGAGGCATAAATTCATATAATGCAATAAAGCATGGGCCGTATATGCGAACCACGCGCCGTCGACATAATTCAAGGTTGCCATCGTACGGCCGCACGAATTTCGAATGGGCCGATATTGTTTTATCGATCCGACATTGAGGGGGGAAGCAATAAACCCATCTAATCACTTAAAACCCTTATTTGGACATTCCTTCTTGTTTGGGTTACACACATAATATAAATATTGAGGTGCTAAAAGTGACAAGTTTCACCTCGAACTATACCGAACCTACTGTTTGTCAAGTTTGTTACTTGTCAACTGTCAAATTCTCTTGACGTAAGTGACAAGTGACAAGATTTTTGCTATAAAGGAGTAAATTAGGGCTGAGACACAATCACAAATTTATGTTTTAATTGTATGTTTTAAGCAATAGAGATTAAATATTAAAAGGTGGTCACAATGAAGTAGTAGTAGCTGCGCATTAAAGTATATAAAGGGCAAAATTTTGAAATTTTCAATGATTATCTTCATTTAAATATCATATAGCCTCAACATTAGTTAATATAATAAATTGTACCCTAATATTTCGATATCCGATATAATGAATATCTAGGTATTTTTTGGTAAGGCTACTCTTAGTTAAATCGATTAGAAATGCTCATATTATATATAATTAAGACATTAATCGAAACATGAATCATGCCTTCACTTGAGTGAGAGTATGTATTTTTTACAGGAATGTTAGATTATCGAAGATTAAGACACTGATTTTGTTAACCTTGATTCTTGAATTCTTAGATTTTCGGACTCCGAGACTCATTTTTGAGTTTTATTCTTGGATCATGAATCGTTGGATGAAAAAAATTTAATTTAATTCCGTAGTTTATTTTTAATTTCGAATTTTTAATCTTGGCTTAAGTTAAGTTAGTAGGTACAAATATTTGGATATACATTTTTTAAATTTAAATATAAATGTTGGATTTCTAGTCGTAGTTGTTGAATTGTTAGATTTCTGGACGTCTAAATTAAATTTTCAAAATTCTAAAATAAGTATTTTTGAGTTTCAGTCCTGGCTCATGAATCCTTGAATGCCAAGGGTAATTTTTTAATTCGATATAGCCCATTGATTGCATTGTCTTGGTATTTGAATCCTTGCATTATTGCGCTCCAAGACAAATTTTTAAACTTAGCTTTTGAATTGTTGAAAACAAGTCATTTTTTAATAAGTCCAGGCAGATGACACTATTGTGAGTCATTTTTTGGCACTTCCAGGCAGTTGAAAGCATCGATTTCTTCCAAGGAATTGTAGGAACGTTTAGTAGGAAGTTTCAACTGCCTGGAATAGTCACTTAATTTACAAGTATTTAAAGCAACTTTTCCAGACAGAAATTTTGAAGTAATGGAAGTTATTTTTTTGGTCTCTTCAGGCATTTGATACTATTGGGAGTAATTATTTGCCACTTTCAGGCATCAATTTTTTTCAGGAAATTGCCTGGAAGAAGTTTCAACTGCCTGGAATAGTCACTTAATTTACAAGTATTTAAAGCAACTTTTCCAGACAGAAATTTTGAAGTAATGGAAGTTATTTTTTTGGTCTCTTCAGGCATTTGATACTATTGGGAGTAATTATTTGCCACTTTTAGGCATCAATTTTTTTCAGGAAATTGCCTGGAAGAAGTTTTAATTGCCTGGAATAGTCACAGCTTTAATTTCTTTAAACAAAATAGTCAAAACTTTAATTTCTAGTTATCAGAAATAGTTTAAAATTGTTTAAATTGAAGCAGTTTAAAAAAATAAAAAGTTGATACTGTTCCACATAACAAACTGTTTGAAGTTTTGGAACATTATGGGGTAAGAGGAACTGCAATAACTCTAATGAAGAATTACTTAAAAAATAGACGACAAGTTGTTAAAATAAATAATACTTTAAGCAAAGAAGAGGTAATATAGATAGGAGTCCCGCAAGGCACAGTGTTAGGCCCGGTTCTGTTTATAATTTACTTAAACTCTCTTCTTAAAACAAAACTTAATAATGAAGAAATTATTTCATACGCAGACGACACAGCATTACTTTTTATTGGTACAGACTGGGATCAAACAAAGCAGTATGCCGTAGAAGGCCTTAATCAAGTAAAAAATTGGCTGGAAACGTTTAAGCTAAGTCTAAATGTCACCAAAACCAACTACATTGCCTTTTCACTAACTGCAGCAAATAGACCCAATTTTTCTCAGTTTTCTATTGATAGATATAATCAGATCAAGGAAACAGCTCATACTAAGTATTTCGGGATATACACTATCGGACAAAAGTAGAGAAACTTTTTAAATTTGCGTTTTATTTGAATACTTCAAAACTAATGCAGTTCTACACATAATGAAAATCAACAATAATTGTTAAGACTTAATTTGTATAAAGTAAAATAAATTGTAGAAGAAAATCCTAAGATTTAATTTAATTAAACAAAATATTTATGAGACAAAAGTAGAGAAACTAAATTTTATTCCAAAAGTACAAGTTATTTCTTATTTCTATCTTAGAAAAATTAATAGTAAGTAGAGTATCCCTTATTGGCAATCACCTCGCGGCATCGATTTGGCATGGATTCCAACAGTTTCATAATGGTTTCCTCTCCAATAGAATTCCAGGAATCTTGTAAAACTTTTATAAGATCATTTTTATTACTGATCTGATGTTGCCTTACACGCCGGTCTAGTTCCTCCCAGAGGTTTTCAATCGGGTTAAGATCGGGACTTTGCGCAGGAAAGTCCATAACCCTAATATTTTCCGATAAAACCAATCTTTGACAACCTTTGATTTATGTTTGGGGTCGTTATCTTGTAGGAATATCCAAGTCAAAGGTAAATTATCCTCAGCAAAGGGTAGCATTACATTTTGTAGGATGTCTAAATACACAAATCGATCCATGATACCCTCAATGATGTGTAATGGTCCTGTACCGAACCCAGAGAAGCAACCCCATACCATGCAGGAGCCACCACCATGCTTTACCGTAGACTGTGTATATCTTGGATCGAATCTTTTGCCTTGTGGTCGATGTACCCATGAGATTCCATCGGACCCAAACAAATTGAACTTACTTTCATCAGTAAAAAGAACTTTTTTCCAGTCGTTGGTTGTCCAATGCAAATATTTTTGTGCAAAGTTGAGTCGGGCCTTCTGATTCTTCTTGCTAATAAACGGCTTTTTAGCGGCTCTTCTACTAAATAATCCTCCTTCCCTCAGTCGTCTTTGTATGGTCTTAGAACTAACATTAACACCAGGTAATTCACTTAAAATTTTATTTGCTGATTTGTGAGGATCAGACTGGGCAATTCTTTTTATCATCATTTCCATGTGTTTGGTTGTTTTTCTTGGGCGGCCACTTTTTTTAATGCTTTTTGTTGAATTTCGTGTTTTAAAATTAGAAATTGTCTTGCTAACAACGGACTTATGCAAATTAAGCGTTTTACTAATGTCCACTTGTCGTATACCACTCTTGTGTGCATCAACTATTTTTCTACGAAGGTCTTCAGGCAAATATCTTCCGCGAGGCATGTTGATTAAAAAAACTATGCAAAACTATCAACAGAACTCACGTAAAGCGAACTAAATACTAAATTTGGACGATTGATATTTAGGTTTCTCTACTTATGTCCATCCGAAAATATTTGAATTCTTTTATTGTAAATAAACAACTGATAAGAGGCATGTAAAATGCGGTAAAAAAACGCAGTTGTTGAGAACTACAATATTTGTAGTAAATATTTAATTTAAATACATGGTTTCCGTAAATCAAAGAATTTTTAGAAGTTTCTCTACTTTTGTCCGATAGTGTATGTGGATCAGAATCTTAAATGGCATGTACATGCAGATTATCTGGCAAATAAACTAAATAAATTGATTTATAAATTTTATATACTTAGAACGTTTCTAAATATTAAGGAACTTATTATAATTTATAAATCACTCACTGAGTCAATTTTAAGATATGGTATTTTAGTATGGGGAGGATTATATAACAATGCTTTATATAAATTAACTATTGTCCATAAATATATCTTGAAGACTATTTTTAACAAATCAAGGCTTTTCCCTACAAATCAACTTTTTACAGAACAAGCAACTAATATAAGGACATTATACATTACAACAATATGTACATATATTCATTTTAAAACTCACATAAGAAACCATATAAATCATATCCATAATACAAGATCAAGGGCTAGAGGTGATTTATACATTCCTAGCAGTTTAAAAAATATAAATTTAAAATTCTTTGTATACTTAGCACCAAAAACCTATAATCTTTTGCCTTGCACATTAAAAAATTTAGCAAGGAATGCAATAAGTATGTCCATAACCATTACCAAGATTTTGCCACTGTTTTCTAATGTAGGATAGTTAGTTTTTATACTTGTATATAATATGTAATAACAAGTGTTATGCAATTGTTGAGAGACGTAGGTGCTTAGGACTAAAAGGACAAAAATATTTCATTTAAAACTAGGACAAAAAATATAAAATCGAGAGCAGGATTTATCACAATAGTTTTAAGGTTAGTTAAGCAAGTTTATTACTATTCGGAAAATAGAACCAACTTTTTTTTGAAACAACAGCGCACACAGGTGTGTTATGAACACCTAGGCGTTAATTTAAGATAGATACAGTGTAATAATATATATATACATTTTTTTTTTGTTCGTACATAATTTTTCTTTTTATAAAATTACTGTAAATAAATGTGGCAGGGAGTCAGGGTGTACTAATCCCTCCAAATAATAAATAAAATAATAATAATAAAAAATGACGATGTTCTCATTGGTGGAATTCTAAAACCTAAATCATAAAATTCAACAAATCGGTTTTTTAAAATTCAATTCTTAAAACATAAATTTGTGATTATGTCTTAGCCTTTAGTATTTTCCTGTGACGTTTGACAAGTGACAATTATGAATGCGACGTTGCCAACATAATATCAAACAGCGTAAAAACTATAGCATATTAAAAGATTACCCATAAAAATATGCGTATTTCGTTTCAATCCATCCTAGCAGCAGCAACAGCATCGTCATCAATTCCGAAATTACTCGAGATGTTCATTATAGAGAACGAGGAATAGGAAATAAGTTGAGGCGGCGCGGCGGTAAGGGAGGTTAAGTCCCGATAACCTCATCGATAGTAGATTTAGCAAAAAGGGAAATGACGGTTGTCACGGCAGCCGCAGCTCGCGAAGATTTTCCACGATTTCCATCGGGGCATTTGTTCGTAAAAGAAAATCCGTCTCGCGGAGGAAATTGAGCCGAAAATGGCGGGAAATTGCCCGAACTCGAATTGCGGCCCACCCCGCGGGGGATTAAAT
Source organism: Anthonomus grandis grandis (assembly GCF_022605725.1). Classification (NCBI taxonomy): domain Eukaryota; kingdom Metazoa; phylum Arthropoda; class Insecta; order Coleoptera; family Curculionidae; genus Anthonomus; species Anthonomus grandis. The sequence goes on along the minus strand of NC_065555.1, from coordinate 221,887 downwards.
CTCCTTGTAATATCTGATGATGCCTCGAAGGTGACGATTTTACCCGGAAATTTCCTGATGAATTGGCAAAATGGGAATTTCAGCTTAAGAATTTTTTCTTTTTTACAAATAACACTTGACATAAAAATTAGAGGAACACTACCGAACTGTACAAAGTTCCTATAAAGGGAATTATTATTAAATTGGACGGTAATGTTGCGAGTGACAAAGCACCCTTGACAGATGATAGCAAGGAAATAAATGAACGTGAATGTGATAGTGGGGTGAGGGAAGATTCCTTCTTACAAAAAATAAAAATCTCTTTTTAATTCAGAATTAGGTCATGAACAGTAAGGAGAAAGCAGCGGCGGGTATATCGATATCATCCCCCAGGAGCTACTGTACCCCCGACCTGACTGAGGGTCTAAATATAGAAGACGGCCCATTTTAAACATTTATAATGTAGAAAGAGCGTGCTCTAATCCCGAACGAAGGTTAAATAAAACGCAAGGGCATCATGAGCTTCCAATAACATTTAGAGCCGAAATTTTATTAGTTCATTAATACAAACGAGACATTTGATATTTTTCGTTTGTTGTATGTGTATCTATCAGTGTCATTTTGGCAACGCCGCGCGTTATTTTCGTTTGATGTCTGTCATCTGTCGACTGTCACTTATCCGTTGTAAAACAGAGTCTTGAAAGCATGAGCGATTTACGGAATACTCCTCGAAAAGCTTCTACCACAGATATATCTGTGCTTCTACTCTTCGACACATAGATGGCGATAAGAGAGCGAAATTGCCTGCTCCAGACTACAGGGACTGCCAAGCATCCGATTAGTCATATAAAATACGGCTATTTTCCATTGTTCTTTAGTTTGCGAGAGGCTTTCTTATTACTTCTATGGAAAAACTAATTTATTAAACTAATTTTGCCCAAAATCTTAACAAAATTGATCTCATATTTCGCAAAAAAAAAAATTTTCCAAATGTTATTTTCAAATTTTTTAAGTTACCCGCTTTTATGATGTCACAAACCTCTGCTGCTCCGCGACATTCAGAGGGCGCAAAAGTCAAAGTGTTCTATTGGCTCTTACAGCAGTTTCCTATCTAAGCAATATATTAATATGTGGTGGTAAAATATTTGTTTGCGACCTTGCCACCAGGGTTGCCAGGTGTGGCGCATTTGCGCCAAAGTGGCGCTTTTAAATTTCAAATGGCGTGTCAAATTTTGGTACATGCGCCGGGCGCCTAAAGTGGCCCTTTTGTATTTTGTATCGTGCACCTTGATTGTAAACTAGTCAAAAGAAGCATTGGTTTTGGTTGGTTCTTAATACTATTAATTTCATAAACAAATCCAACTACCAAAAGGGATCGTCTGCCATTCGCCTTTGCATGAGCGTCACCGTAAACTGGACTTTAGCACTACAGATGCTTATGACAACTTTGCTCGTCAACCGTCAAACCGTGACAGTTGTCATGTTGACAGTTGACATGGCGGCAACATTATTGTTTGTGGTTTGTGTTTTGAATTGAAATTGATTGATATTGATTGATTTTGCTTTATATATAGGATGTTTTTTTTTGTTAAATATTTTAGAATATTTAATTTAGAAATATGTAATATTTTTGTTGTCATTATTTTTATGAAAAAAGTTATTTTGTAGAATTCCCATTTATTTTATTCCTATATTTTAAAATAAAGCACACGATTCAAATATCTTGTTTTATAAAAATTCCTTCTTATAGCAAAATTAATTTGCTACAAAAAAGGTCCTATAGACTTTTTAGCTAAAACAATTAGGGAAGCAGGAATTTCTATTTCTTTATTTTTGCATTGTAATTCCTATGGTGTGTAATGAGATGCAGCACCCGATATAGAAAACGGTGAATAAAAGGAAATCCACATTTGTCCAATATTTGAAACTCCCGCTAATTTTTTAATAGTTTTTGCGTCCTGTCAAAAGGTGGCGCTTTGGTGGCGCATTTTAGTGTCAAAACTGGCGCGTGACAGTTAGTAATACCTGGCAACACATAACTGAATGGGCAAAAAAGGCGGTTTATGGTAATTAAGGGCATGTAATCAGGTGATATCGGATTTCTGATGTTCAAGCGAGAGACAGATCTGATCTCGTCGTCCCTTCGACCGCTCATAATATAATTTCCATTAGCCCAGGGCCAATCGGCTTTAAGCAGATTAGTTCGGGCGATACCGCGAAACCTCAATTATCCCAAATTGGGTTTCGCTACTTTCTGGTTATTTCGCTTGACGAATAGATTTTCCCTAAATAAATATTTTTGGATCCGTACCGTAATAAAACAAAGAAAAAACTATTTCTCCTCGATTTTCCCAAAAATCAGTTACAGTTAAACGACATTTAAAACTTTCGAATTTAATCCGGTTAAAGTGCCAACAAAGTAATAATAAAAGCGGAATCCGATATACACCGAGAACTTCGTCGCTTTTACAATGGAAGCGTGCGAAAAGTCTGACTTTCCGCTAAACTGTTCGACAACAAAATTAAAAGCGGAGAGTCACCATCGCCAGTTTGTTTCGAATCATCGGAGTTCAAAACCAAAGAAGAAGAAAAAAGTTTAATAAGACAACTCTTTTTTGATTAACTTGGCATTCGTAGCATTTCAATACTCTGAAATGTCATCAATGTCAAGTGCCATCTTATTAAGGTATGATCTCAAATGTCATCAATGTCAAACTTCCTTTGCTTTGTAAAGTTCTGCTCAACAATGTTGGTAATATTCATTAAATCTGTACGAATAAAAGAATGAATGAATTTATTGTAAGTGCAATATATTCATTCATTCAGACATCAGTCTTCAATCAATTATTGTCTCAAGTCTATTAATTAGCATCTCAATACCGCAAATTAAATGTCATAAACGTGAACTGTCAATCTTATTAATGTATACTTTCAAATCAATGTCAATCTGTTATTAAAGGTGGATTCTCACTTAACGAAAAGCGTGACGTGATTGACGCGACCCTGATTGTACGATAATAAACAGAGAAATTTAAATTTCAAATTTTGGTTTTTCACTTAAATGTTTTTTTATCGGTTAAAAATCGGTTTCGTGTATTTGCCGCGTGGGCTTTCGGTAGCACTTGTTGTCACGATATCTACCGCGGTTATACGAGAACAAAAAGAAAAAATCTCTCTCCGTTTATTAGAAGGACTTTAAAATGCGATAAAAGTGGACACGCCACGAATACGGTCGTTTCAAATCACGGTATCGGGAGTACTTAGATTTTTTTTTTATGTACAGGATGTTCCACAACTTCAAATAAAACTTCAATGTTATAAAAATATATGAATCTGTTATCGCATATTGAAAACGATAACAATATAATAATATAACGATAACAATATATATTATGTAAGCTTAAGACTGAATATAAAGCATTTATTACTTTGTAAAATATTTATATGATATACTTGTTTGCAATGTTTGACTGAGAGTATTTGTGAATGTTGGTTTGTTGATTCTTTATTTATTTTTTGGAGGTATGTTGAAAATTTCAATTTTTTTTTGTTGATTATAATGATGACGAATAAAATGATCAAACATAATGTTGTTTAACTTAATAGTTAAGGATTCCTTTGGTTTTAAGAATTCTTATTCAAATGCTTTGGAACTGACGTGCTATATTAGCGTTGTCAATTATATATAAATGTTTAACTTTAAAATGAGAATAATAGGACCTTGTATTTTAAGTAGTTTTTGAGTTATAGATAATTTGGGAAAATTTTTGAAAGAGAATTCCTCTATTTAAATTTTTTTTTTTCAATATTTTGTACCCTTTTTGGAAATTGCTGAAATAGGTGTCAAATTAAATTTCATGAAGAATGTGCAGGCGAATTTTCAAGTTCCTATTTTAAGTGGTTTTTAGGTTATGAATATTTTGTGAAATTTTTGAAAAAAAAATCATCAACTTCAAAAATCATTTATTTACTCAATACCTTGTAGATTTTTCGGAAATCGGTGAAATAGGTGTCAAGTCAAATTTCATCAAGAAGGTGTACACGTATTTTCAAGTTTCTATTTTGAGTGGTTTTTGAGTTATAAGCATTCTGTGGAATTGATAGGAAAAAACCGTATTTTCCAGAAATACATTTTTTTTTGAAGAAATTATAGGTCAATTTGCTTTAATTCTGAGCTCTTAGACTGTTTTTAATTATATGAAAACAATTTTTAAATATCTAATCCGCTGTCAATGTTGTGAAAAAACCATCTATTAAAAGTAAAGATTCATCATCATTCATATAAAATCATCGTAATTGTAGTTGTCATTGATTGTAAGAAAGGAAACAGGATTTTTACTTATACATTGATTTCGATGTTAGGAAACATATTATAAATAAAACTGCATTGCCCATTGTTTCATTCCTCTTTTTATATAATTTAAGGATCGATACGTTTGATTTCGATACTATGTCAATTTCTTGAAAGCTTCATAGAACATGGATAGAAAATATTCTTGACGTACTAAGTCTTATAAAGTAGGAAGGTTTTTTTATTTTTTACTTCTGTAAATACTATTTTGTGCAATTGCATTCATAAAAAAATTAAATTTTTTTTTATGAAATTGCACAAAAAGGCAAGGGCTAAAAAGTTTATGAAATGGGGTTTTTTTCTTTCTAACTCAGGAATACGAGGGATGTCTTTTAAGTTTTGCATATAGAAACATAGAGGGCGTCACTAATCAAATGTCATTAGTCAAACTTAACCTCAAACTTTACTTTTCTTAAATTCAAAACGTCAGTGCGATACATATAGTTTTACAGCTACAGTGAATTTTTAAAGGTAGCAAATTGCGCATACCATGGAATTAAACAGAGAACATTTTCGGGCCATCATTTTTTACAATTTTCGAAGGCAATTATCTCAACAAGAATGCTGTGCTGAGTTGATTTCTGTTTTCGGTAATGAAGCACCACATCAGTCGACAGTTTCTCGTTGGTATGCAGAATTCAAGCGTGGACGGGTTAGTCTTAGCGACGATCCAAGGTCAGGTGCACCAAAAACGGCTGTCACTCAAGAAAACATCGATGCTGTGCGTATGCTTATCACGGAAGATCGACATGTGACATATCGTGAGATTGAGGCTTCATTGGCGATTTCAAAGACCTCAATTCAAAAAATTTTGCATGAAGAATTACGGGTAAGAAAATTAGTTTCCCGCTGGATACCGTATCTGTTAACTGAAGAACAGAAAGAAGCTAGGGTGATGTGGTGTCAAACAACTCTAGACCGCTTTGAGGCAGGAAACTCTAAAAATGTGTACAGCATTGTCAGTGGTGATGAATCATAGATTTACTCATATGAACCTGAAAATAAACGTCAGTCGTCTGTATGGGTATTTCAAGATGAAAAAAAGCCAACAAAAGTCATTCGTTCTCGAAGTGTATCCAAAAAGATGGTTGCAACATTTGTCTCAAAAGCAGGTCATGTTGCAACAATTCCTCTGGAGAATCAACGAACTGTTACTGCCGATTGGTACATTACCATTTGTTTGCCGAAAGTCATCGCTGAGCTTCGAAAAGCGAACCCACAACGACGAATCATCCTCCACCAAGACAATGCAAGTTCGCACACAGCCCGGAAAACTATTGAATTTTTAACTTATCAAAACGTCGAATTATTGGATCATCCTCCGTACAGTCCCGACCTAAGTCCCAACGATTTCTATACTTTTCCAAAAATCAAGAATGAACTGCGTGGTCAGAGGTTTCAGACGCCTGAGGAAGCAGTTAACGCCTTTAAAAATGCAATTTTGACAGTACCCACAAACGAGTGGAATAACAGCTTTGACAACTGGTTTGAGCGCATGCAAAAGTGCATTAAATTTCGTGGAGAATACTTTGAAAAACAATAAAGTCGTTAAAAGTTATTTTTTGTTTTATTCCAGCTGCATATGCAAAACTTAAAAGACAACCCTCGTAGTAAGGGAACAGTCACTCCAAAATGTCTATAGTGTAAGTACACTAAACTCTCTCTATAAGAAAAATATTTATTCAAGGCAACTCAGAACATAGCTGCAAAATTAAATGTAGTAAGAACCCAAAAATTTAACCAGTGACGTGTTCGCACTGGTAATGATCATTCATCAACTACGCGCATTTTGAAATTGTGCTACACCCACCTGTTCTCGATGAGAACGACATGCATGTAAACAATATAATATTAACAACAAATCCGCATCATTCGAAATTCCATCCTTGGCTTCTTATTCTATTCCAGCCGTCGTATAGGTGAGATGAACATAAAAGCGAGACAAAACAAATAAGCGGGAATAATGCGGCATTATACGCGCGTAGATCTGAATAAGGCCTCCCCCCAGTAACAATGGCGTAGCCCGACGAGATCTCGGCATGCGATTATCTATTGTTCGAAACGATGTTCAACCAGCCAGTGTTGCCACACTGCTTTGCAATTGCAATTTTATATCTAGTTAATGACAGTAGCTGACAAGTCAGCATCACCATTCATACACCACTTCTTATTCCTAGAAGGTGGTTTATTCCCATTCACGTTGGTACCGAGGCCAGATAGATACGACCCGATACTAAGAATCTCGTGAGTAATCAACCTAAGTGAAACAAGAATAAAGAAGACAGTGATCCAAAGTAAATCAGCTTCAAGTCTGGTACAAACTGGAGACGAGGGGGACAGAAAAGAGAAAGACCTGCTCACTTTTAGTAAACACTATTTAGTAGAGGATACTGTAATAGGTTGAAGAACTAGAAGTATGTTATATCTCTAGGTGGCGTGCAGCTGCATTACTCCAGGACAGTTCGATTTCTGGAAATCAAGTTGGATCCCAAACTTTCCTGACACGATCATGCAGACACCAGAATAAAGAAGGCCACCTGCGCGCTATGGGCCTGCAGGCGGGCTCTCGGCAATACCTGGGGTCTGTCTCCTAAGATCCTCCCCTGGATCTACTCGCACATTGTGAGACCTCTTCTCACATACGGGGCTATCGTTTGGTGGCCATGTACGGAAAAGCGAACATTCGTGCTCAACTCGACAGAGTTCAACGTCTTGCATGTCTCAGCATAACGGGTTCCATGCGGACGAGCGCTTGAGACTCTGCTGAGTCTTCCGCCTCTGGACCTCGTTGTACAATTCGAGGCAATGAGAACTGCGTACAGGCTATACGTCCTCGGCGAACTACGTGCTGGCGAGACCGGTCACGCAAAAATTTGGTCACGGGCCATACAGGAATAGGTTTGTTCTCACAGCAGTAAGAAACAAGTTTTCGACAAATCCACATGCGCAATAGAGTAAAATGCGTTCGCACAGGAACTTCTGATCGGTTTCAAATCAAAAGTTTGATGTTCTTACACAAATTTCTGATCGTCATCTGATAGTCAGACTTGTTTTCGGATTTATTTCAAGCAAAGTGTCAGAGAGTTCGTGTAGCCAGTCAACGCCGATCTTATGAACATAACCTCTAAATTGTTGTTTCTATTTTGTCGTTTTGTATAGTCCTTGATATTCGTTTTGAAAATTGTATTTTATATTTTTGGATTAGTGTAAACATAAACATTAAGAAAACAAGTGCTTTTGAATCGTCGGAAGAATCTGATCAGAATTATGTTGATTCCGACACAAACTTTTAAAGAAGATTTAATTGAAGAACGGATAAAGCCCAAAAGTCAAAACTATTTTCATGAAACTGTCACCCAATTTAATAGAATAGAATTTCTAGAGCATTTTAGAGTAAGTCTTGAAGTAGCAAATAATCACACAATCTTAAACTCTATTAATAATATACAGCTATTTCAAGGTTGTAGTATAATTTTTGTTTTGTTTGTGTTTTATTTATTTTCCCATTTCCCACTGGGATAAAAAAGTGAGGTTATTTTTCTTTTCCACTCAACCCGTATTTGATGTTCGCACAGACGGTTTCAAATCGATCAGAAGTTGTAATATTTTACGCATGCGCATCAAGAATGGTTTGGAAACAGTTTCAAACTTGTAAGAAATTTGCAGTGAGAACAAATCTAATGTCCTCTCCTTCTGATGGGCAGTGACTGCATGGCTCCAGTGACTGTGGACTGCGAGGGATTAATGACACACATTGCAGGCAGAGAGGAGTGGCAGCATTCCAACAGACCTGCATTACTAAATAGGGGGACCATCTGGTACACAGATGGTTCCAGAATGAATAACAGAGCTGGATCAGGGTTTATTGGTGGGATCCCACATACCAGTAGGGCATAATCGCTGGGGGAGCACGCCACTGTCTTCCAGGCCGAAGTATTCGCTGCATTAAAATGCGGACAGAAAATCCTAAGCTGCGGACACCGTAATACAGTCGTATCAATATGCTCGGACAGCAGAGCTGCCATTAACCCATGCCTCCAAGCTTGTATTAGAGTGCATAAAAGTCCTGAAAAAACTGGTACAGGTTGGATGCAGGGTCCAGCTCGTCTGGATACCTGGCCACGCAGGCCATGCAGGTAATGAGGAAGCGGACTCTCCTGTCAGACTGGGATACGCGAATGTGCCGATGGGGAACCCATAGTTGGTATCGCCAAATGCGTTGCGGTCGCGTCAATGAAGGGTCTGCTGAACAAGTGGACCCACCGAAGATGGACTGAATCCCCTGGTATGAGACAGGCCAAAGCGCACATAGGTGGGCCCTCTGCCTGTATCACCAAAAATCTACTACGCCTAAAAAGACGCGAAATTCGTCTAGTGACAGGTCTTTTAACCGGTCACTGTCACTTAAGAAGCCATCTCCATACTATCGGTATTGCGGACAACCCGGAATGCCGATGGTGCTGTGAGGAGAATGAAACCGTTGACCATGTAGTGCCAGCACGCCAGGTTCAAATAATTGGGTAACACTTTCAGTGTACCGAGCGACTTTAAGTCCTTCAGACCAGAGAGCCTTAAGAGCCTTATCGGTTTCTCTAAGGCCGTTGGGCTCTGGTGACCCCCAGTGGGGCAAAACGGGTCTATCAGGAGACCTATATGCACAACTGCCTTGGCAGCCCACTGTTTCGTCAATTCAATTCAAGTCAATTCAACTAAAAGTATAACATGCGCATTGAAAAACCAGCTTTCTGCTGCGTCCTCTGATAAGAGCCTTACCAGATAATGTCAACAACTTGATTGATTTTAGTGATTAAATTTACCTAATTATTCCGGTGTTACGGTAACAAATTTCTGCTTGACCTTGAGTCTACTTGGCCTAACCAAAAGTGCAATATCCCCAAACCTATTAGAGACAAACAAAAAACGTCTTGTCAAGGCATTCAATTGTCCCAAACGATGATAACTTAACGTCAAAACCGTATCCTCGCTTTGAAGTGAAAATTATGCAACAATAAAAATGATTAATTCGGACAAGTGGGAAAGCAAACAAACGTCTGGCTTTTAAGTGAACAACGACGACGAAATAAATTTTAAGAAAAATGAAGGGAAACTGTTTGTTTTCCTTATCGTTCCCTCTTTGCGCGCCGCTCCCCGACCGTCTCTTTATTTAAGGCATTCTGTTAAGTTATGCTTTGTTATAAGTATTCCCGAAAGCCCAAAAATTCAGAAGATATAAGGGAAAACCTCTTCTGCCTCATGTAATATTCGTCATTTATTCCTACTGGGTGGTTGGTTTAAGTTAGACAACTTTAATCTCTTCAATACGTCACTTGATAGCTCATTGCACTTGAAAAATGTATCGGGAACGTAAAACAAAATATCATTGAAATGAAACAAACTGTCTCTTATAACAGTTATGACACTAATGACACTTTTCTTAATTTTAGAAGTATTCGGCTTCAAAATGGTGCCGAGAATTGTGTCAAAATTTTGTCAAAAAAAAAATATTCAAATCAAAACGACTTGGATTATCTTGAAGTGACAATTAAGTGCATTTTATAAACTTTGCTTTGAGTTACAAAATGGCGGACGAAAATAGTGAGGTTATATGAGATTTATTTGAGCCTCCTTGATTAGTTGACATAACTTCACTTTTCTCCGCCATTTCGTAACCAAACGCCTGTAATATGTCATGTGATTTATCTAATTTAACAACTAATTAATAACTAATATAATAACAAACAAAAAATAATCTACTTCTGTGACGGCTCCTACATTTCACTTACGTTTTTCCGATTTCGGTGGGTCGTCGAAGAAGTGGTTCGAAGACGTCGCCTAAGCAAACCGGGTGCCTCCTGTCGGCCATTTTGATTTTAAATGTCAATTTTTTGAAAAATTCCGCGCTATTGTTGTTCGCGGTTTTTCCGAGGGCTACTTGGACTGTTGAACGCGACCCGACAGACAACAAGTGAGCGGGTGCGGGAAATCGGGAGCGCTTTCCACTTTCCACCGTCCCGATTTTGAATATCTCGAAGCGTGCGACGGATTTAACGCTTGCGCCCCCCATACCACCCAAATGGATAATAATGGACATCATCGTCCAGTTCTCCCTTTACCATGGATATTGTTCCGTTATACAAGGTATTTCACTAAGCATGGATCGCGGCTATATCTTAGAAACTGTTAATCTGACCTCATTGGATTTTTTTTACGATTTAAAAATGTTTCTCCGTAAAATTAGGCACTTTAAGGTACTTTTTTTTAATTTAATTAGAAACCTTGTTTAAATTAAAATTAAGAATTTTTTAACATTAATTAATCCTTATACACATATATATATTTAATAAGTATGAAGCAGTTGCCATGAATACGAACAATTTTTTTTGAAAAATTACAATAAATTTAAGAAACCTCTTAATAATTATCAAAATTTATTCGAGAGCAGTTAGGACGCGTCCACTCTCCGTAGGCTACCTCGCCGTTCCTTTTTTGCCATGTGCGAAACGAAGATGGAAATATATGATGGAGCGTCATAGTAGCGGTACATCCGAACTAGTCTGCATTTTTTTTGCTATATTTTATAATAATTTTAGAAAAGGGTAAATTTTTTTTAAATCTCAGTTTCGTGTGTGATTAGTGGATCATTACTGATCTATTTTGGACCCAAAAGGGAGAAAGTATTTAATATAATAAATTGGAAATTATTCCGGTTTTCAGGCTTTTGTTGTCATTTTTCAGACTTTCAGAAACCGAAAAAACATCGTTTTTTGGTCCAGACTCTTGGAAAGATTTTTTTTAAATGTCTTTGACGAATGTCTGGAAACATGATGCATTAATAAACATTTTCGAGGTTTTTGAAGGTAGTTTTAACCTTTTTCAGATACTTGACCACCCTGGAGATTTGAACGCTGGCTACCCGTTTTATACCTCTATCGCATTACCTATGGGCCAGCCATAAAAGCGCATTTTTCCCCTACTAGATTAAATTCTCACACAATAATGATAAATTTAATTTCCTGCTAGTGGCGTTTCGGGTTGTTATACGCCGCGTTCTACCCAAACACGATATTAAATGTAAATACGGCGACGTATCCGTCATTAATCATGTTATTTCGATCAGACACGCATTTGGTTTATTATTGATAATGTTGTATATAATAATAATTGTATTAAATGAAAATTAATTATAACGCGGCGGCGGCGGTGATGCATTAATTTTTTTCTGTTTAAAATGCACCCGAATATTTTGATAAAGTTCTCTGTTAAATGAGGAAATTGAAACGGCCGTTCGTTGTACATTATGATTGTCATGTATTGAAAATGCTTTAATGGGAATAACGTTATTAAATTGGGTATTTTACATCAAGTAGGCGCTTGCTTACTGTGACGTCACCATTAAGGATTCCGTGTTGTTATTACCATGGTTGCTATGGCAACTGTTCCTAGGCTGATGGAAATTAATTTACGATAGACGTCAGATTTAAAATGATTTTTTAAAGCATCTTACAAAAAATCACATGTTATATATGGCAAATTTGAAAGATTGAAATGTCAGGTATAGCCTATAGTAACTTATCCATTTTAAGGTGGATTTATGTCATTTTTTTTAGACATAATATTCGACAGAATTTTAATTAACAAAATCCAATATGGCCGCCATGATGTAATTAGTAATGCCCTCGTTGCCAAGGCGACGCGATCAATGGAAGCTGTAAATAGTTCGATAAACGGCAGAATTCAATTTTTTTTTAATGGTAAAACACTCGTTTACCTTTTATCTTATTTTTCTTCATATGAAAAACCTCAAAAACGCATTAGTACCTTTATTAATTTAATTAGTAAAGTTGGGAAGATTTTCTTTCAGTAAAATCCAACCGCCATAACATAATAGTTGTGGCGCGAAATTCGAACGTTTATTAATACACCAATAAAATAACTATAGTTTTACGGTTATTTTAACGTGCCACAAGGCCCTTTATAACCTCGAAATAAGAAAAACAAGAATAATAATAAAGAAACAAATATAGCGTAAACCTTTTCAATATACGGTTGGTCGGCACCGGTTCGAATAGGAGGCCCGATTGCCTCAAAGAGGCCCCTCGATATATACGATAAAAGATAAAAAATTGAAAAGTGTTTCCGGCAAAGAGGTTTTTATTGTAACGCCGTTGACCGAAATGGCATCAAAAGGGTCCAGAATTTATTTCACCGCCCCCTTCCTCCCGTCACCCGGAACGTCTTAATCGATCCCGGAATAAAACCACAAAATGAGCCAAATAAATACTCGAAATTGCCGAGTTGGGACGGTTACAAAGACACGAGAATTTGTTATATTGTGAAATAATCATTTATCATTTGAGGATACCTTTAAGAGCGTGGTAAATGACGTCTGGCGTATATAAGTTTCTATTATTCGTTTAGCGCGAAATTTGAATTTCAAGTACAGTGATGTTATCTCACGTGGTCCCCAACCTGTTTCCCTCATTTTGTATGCAAATCCGAGGTTAATATAAAATAAAAAAAGAAGAGAATTTTTTTTTTGCTTAAACGGCATGCCGGATGAGAGTAATAGAGATAGAGAGAAGCCCCGTTTAAAGCTTGCGATCGGAGAAAGTCTATAAAAAGTGACTCTGGCAAGCGAAGAGAACTGAGAGGGTATGAATAGATGGAAAACTTCATTTAAACGGCCAAAAGGGTCCATTAATGTTTAAAGAGGCAGGACAAAAAGGCCGAGATGAGCTGCGGACCTCGTGTCAAACCCAGGAAACATTTCAGACAAAAGATACGGTTATGAGTTTATCTTTAGGTTTTTATATCTAAGGGAAAACTTAAGTGTATCGCTTATGCGAATATTTCGGTCGTTCTACGCGCAAACATGCATTCATTAAATGAAATTAATTAAATTTGGCATAAAAGAAACACTCGTTGGCATAATAATGGCGGGAAATTTAAACATACGTCCCCTCGGCCAGAAACATTTTTTCCAGATCAATAAATTGAACGACTTAAATGCGATTTTACGAATATACATCGAAGTACCTTTCAGGGCTATAAAAGCTCGACCGCTAAATGCTAAAAGCTTCCCTACTTTGCCTCGGTTGCACTACGAAATTTCAATAGATAAAGTTGAAAGCGATTCCGGATTCCGCTCCGCAAGTCGCAATATAACAGTCGCCAGATTGGGTGAAATACGTTTTTTTTTTCTCTATATATTGTCCTGAAAGGGTTTTATAAGTTCCTTTTTTATCCTTAAAGGGTTGCCGTATATGTAATATAGTGACGTAACGCAAGTTGACGTTTATGTTACAAACAGTATCATCCAGATAGCCATGGTAACCTACACATCATGGCTGCCTATGACTGACAAAAAAATCAAAGCAGCCACATGGCATAAATAAAATTGAATAGAATAAAATTCTTTTTGGGGGCCCCCGAAGCGACGTCGCTTTTAATCAGGCTCTCGAGGGGCTTTCCACGTTTTCTTCCCCGAAAATCTGCGCGTTTTTCTGATGAAAGATTTCCATCGGATAATGGGGCCGTCAAATGGAATCCGTTTCGTTTATACGACACACGGCCCGAGGCCTATTTTTTTTTTTACAATAAATGCGAAGAGTAGCTGGCTCCTCATCTCTCTGTCGTCAAAACATTTTTTTTTCTTTTTCTTTCGTTGGCTGTATATTGTACGGGTTTATTTCTTTTTAACATATTGCCTTAGAGAATCGGAGGGATTTTAATAAACTTGGGCTGTCTGGAATATTCAAATAAATTAAAATTTTCCACCTTGAAATAAATACGTGAAGTAAACGTCATCTGGCTTGACAAATGTCATACTTGTCAATGACACTTGACAGCGACCAATTTCAAAATAACGGTTGTTAAAAAGAATATGGCATAGAGAAATGAATATTAAACATATTTTTAATTACTCTATGGAATATGGCAAATTTAACTAACTAATCTTTACTGTAGCGGCATATAGTTTAAATTTTAATAGTCTAATAATAATAATAAATCTATTCGATGCGGTAAGTTAAAATAGAATTAGGGAGATGAAAGGGCGGCCCTTTATATCTATTACTGTTTAAGTAAACAGTTTGTGGGTTAATAAAGGGGGGCCTCTACAAAGCGCGTGGTTTTCATTTAGAAGCGATCGCCCTCCTTTGCTGTGTCAGCGCGTAATTGAACTCTCCGATATAACGTTTTCTGCTCCTGTTCTCTGCTTCTTGTATTATAATATGTAGTAGTGACGTCAGTTCTGCATTAATTTTATTTATTATTACACATACATAGAACACAAATATAAATAACACGAAACATCAAATATCCAGAAAAATATAGATTACAATTAAATGAAATCTGTTTTATTGGTGAAGAATTGTTCTATAATTGTTATGTTGGTCCCATGTAATTTCATGCAGAAGATTTTTGAGTTATAGAAATTTTTTGTGAGAGATAGTAACTCGTCATAACCTCAGAAAAAGTCAAATATCTCCAAAATTACTGAAATAAATTAAATGAAATAAAAATTGTTTTATTAATTAAGAATTTCTCTACCATGATTGTTTTGGTCTCAAGCCTTTTTGTCCAGAAGATTCTGAATTATAAGAAGTTTTTTAATAGATGACAATTCAATGATCGTTGAATCAATATGACCCCACAGAAAGTCAAATATCTTGAGTATAGTCTTTTGCAGATAGAATGTAATAAAATGCATTTTAATTATTAAAAATATCTTTTCAATTTTGCTTTAGGTTCAAATCAGTAGATTTTGAAGTATGAAAATGTTTGTGTCAAAACCGACTTTATCTCACAAATATCCTCAGAACCGCTAAAGGATAATCAAATAAAACAAAAACCATTTTATTCTATCTTATATATTATCCATGACTATTAAAAAACTGTATTAATCTTCATCATAATCCTTAGTAAAACTGGGAACATCAACATTGATTTCCTTAACAACATCAATGTCCGAGAACTTGAGTTTCAATTTGATCTTTTTTTGATCAGGTTCGTGTCAGTCATGCTTACGCTTCTCTGACGAATGGTGCTTTGAGGAGGAACTCCTGCTGCTCTTTGATTTTTTTTCATCCGACCTATAAAATAAACAATTTACTTTAAAAAAATGACAGTTATAACTTATAGCAAAACCTTACCGTGAAGAATGGCTTGGGGAAGAGGTGCTCGACTTTGAGCTACCACTAGAACTTTTAGTGCTAGACTTGTATTTATCACTAAAAAGCAAAAAATATTAATTTAACCTCTAATTTGAAAACACTAAAACTCACCTGGAGGATTTATGAGAAGATGATGAGCTGCTTCCGTGCCTGTGACTGTCTGACTTGGCACTTTTTGTTGATCCATGGTCCTTTTCTGAGCTTTTCAACTTCTTGGAGCTACAAAAATTTACTAGTTATTAAAGTCCTTAAACGGCCCCGAAATGATTGAAATTCACCTTTTACAGTTGGAACAAGTCCAAGTGTCCATAACATCCTCTTCAATTACAGCTGGCTTATGACACTCCTGGTGATAGAGAGCATGACAATCGCTGCATTCCAGTAATCGATTCCTTGCCCCTACGTCCATTTTATTACAAATGACACAGCTGAGATCATCTTTGAATAAGTCAAGCTCCAAATCATTATCAGAGTCATTTGCTAAAAAGAAAAATTAGTAAGAGATATGACTGCCAGTTTTCATTTTACTTTTATCATCATAAATAGTGACAGGAACCACTGGTTCTTCAGACTCCCTCGAAGGCAACTGGCTCTGGAAGAAATCCGTATAGTCCTTAACGACGCCGGTTTTTTGGAAAATCGCCTCTTCAAGGATGTATTGTAATGGCACTGGGTCGCCTTTTTTAAGGGTCCTGCTTTCATGCAACAGGCCAATGCATTTAATTAGATGGGCGTCCAGGTCGTTATTAGTGGCAGACATTGTTCTAAGACTGTCCAGAGATGTTGTAATACTATAGGATTTTGTAACAGTTGCTTTATGTCCAATATTCAATGATCCTTGAAAGTTGTAATAACAAAGGTAATACTGACATAACCTAACTTTTACCTTTAGACAATGGAAACTAATTTTTTAATATAAAAAACAGTTTAGATTGCTGATTAGTTGAACGGAGTGCTTTGCTGTTAATGTTTACAGAAAATTCAATATTTCAACTTAAAACGTTAGCTCAAATAATCAATAATAAACAAACATTAACATAACCAACAAAATTTGTTGACAATTGACATTAGAGGGTTTACCTTTGACTTTATAAGCATGTTTTGAGTAGAAATATGGAACGCGAACTTCAGATCTTGCATCTATTAAATACTATTTAAAAAAAACAGAAACAAATTAAATTAATATTTAAATAACGCGTTGAACGATAATAGAGATGAAAAAACAAAATTAATTCATGGATTCACAGTTTTTTTTCTTAACATTTCACAGGAATAATTAATTCATCAATAAATAAATAATCGTACTGACGTAGTACTTTTTTAATGTGTTTATTGATTTCCTGTTAATGGGACGGCGTAGTTAGTAAATATTCCATAGACTTACTTAAAGAAATGGCAAAAGACAAAGTATCTATGGTAAACTGCCCCATTGGAACATAATTTGACAACTGACGTTTGACAATTAATATATATGAAGATGTCTAATGCACGGTTGCCAACCAAAAAAAAAAAAACAGAAAATATCTCCGTAATCCTGAAATAATAATTGTTGCCACATGTGGGCGATTAGGCAAGTAAGATTCAGTGTCAAAAGTGAAAGAACTTTAAAGTCGACCTTGTCGAATCAACTGAATCGGAGCGTTTCGCGTTATTTCTGTCTTATATATATAAATATCTTTTAAAGCGCGATGAATTATTCTGAAAAAGAGAAAGTTATGTAACGTGTAAACAGACCTACTTTTCGAGAAGCGAGACATACTTGAGGCAGGGACAGCTCAGACATTCCATAAACCATTTGAAATCGTTGCATTTATCTAAGATTTAAATTATTTTTATTGGTTATTACTGTGTCTTGCTTTGCAACCCTAGAGAGTCCAATCCAGGGTTGTGAATGACAAGTGATTCGTAGCTTACCGACAGATGGCCCATATGGCGAAAAAGTACTCAATACGTCAGCTGATTAATATTGTTATTGTCCATAAATGGTGACATTTTTACGACCGATCTAATAACAAATTAAGCATTAGTCAATAAGTAAACGCTTCCCGATAATTTTGCAAATTTATGCGGCAAAAAAGTCAATTAATGATGGTCATTCTCATAAACGGCCCGATCATTTTTCCACTAAACTAATTATTTATTTATTTATGCGATCGGAAAAATTGTCATTTATATTTCCAAATAACAACTTAAACGAGATCAAAGGACCATAATTAGACCGAGAGCATAAATAACTTTTTGTTCTTACTCAAACTCAAAATGCTTTATTGTCAATATAAACATAGAAGTTATAGATAAAGCCAATAGATTGTACATTAAAGGAATAAAAACGAGAAACTAATTTAAAATTATATAAAACTTTGAAAAATACTGAAATGCTAAATTATAGTACGCTTTACTAGCAAGAAATATTGTCGTATTTGTACGTATAGGCTTTTTCAGTCTTAAGTTGTCTTATTTCTAGTGGAAGTTTATTAAACAGCTTTCCACCTCCGTATATGATAGAGCTACGGACAAGTTCAAAATGAGGAATGGGTAGCCTCAACAAATAATTTTGTCGCGTATTATAGTGGCTTCCTAAGTGGAGTTCCTGTTTATATTTTCTAAAAACTAACTGTTTCCAAAATAAAGATACAACACAGGGTTAAAATATTATGACTTACAAAAAGCGGGCGACATGAGTCACGAGGCTTGGCCCCACATAGATATCTAATGGCCCTTTTCTGGAGTACAAACACTGAACTAAAAAGTGAATTTGAACATGAACCCTAAAAGCAAATTCCATATCGAAGGTGCCACTCGATAATCGCGAAGTATGCAGATCTGGCGATGGAGAAATTAAGACTGGTGGCAATAACCCTTAGGGCGTAGCAGCCAGATGAGACTTTTCTACATACATTCACAATATGGTCTTCAAATTTAAGGAACTTGTCTATGGAAAGACCCAAAAACTTACTGAATGGTGGCATGGTGATGGCTTCACTATTCAAACATATATCATTTGTATTACATTTAAAATTAAGGATATTTGTTTTGGAAACAATTAAGGTCAAAAATTTGCATCACACCAGTCTTCTATTTTTAACAAATCTGCACGTATATTGGCCTCCATTTGAGAAACATCAGAGTCGTGCCAGAGGATGGTGGTATCATCGGCAAACAATGTAAATTTGCTAGTTACCTGCAGTTGTAGCAGATCGTTCACATAAATGAGAAAAAGTAAAGGACCAAGTACTGATCCTTGCGGAACACCCACATTTATTTTAAGTTCCTTAGAGATACCGCCATTAAATTTGACAGCCTGGACACAATTTGATAAGTAGGAACGAAACCACTCAAGGGCAGTTCCTCGGAAACCATAGAGCTTCAGTTTCATCAGCAGCACTCTGTGACTCACGCAGTCAAATGCCTTGGACAAGTCACAAAATACCGCTGCTGCAACTTCACCAACATTCAGTCGGTTGTACAAGTGCTCTAGAAAGCTAAAGATAGCATCATTTGAATTGCAACACTGAATTGCAACAACGTGCCTAAGTGAGAGAGAGAATCTGAATTCGGTGCCAAAGGTCCATTAGAAGCACCTTGTCCATACCTGCTGAATAATGGACAAACCTAAAGCAATCATACCACCAGTCGATTGTCAATGTTTACCTGACGTCAGTCAAATATTTTTGTCTAAAGCCAAATTAAATCATCTATTGATTAGTACCTAAACCAATGCCAGTAGAAGTCTCAAAATCCCTCTCCAGCCACGATGACCGACTGTTGCAAGATCATTCGGCTCCTAAAAGAGGTAAAACGTAAGGCGGACACCTCGTTTTGCGAGATAAACACGAAAATCGAACACTTGGAGAGCAAATACAACATCCTCTCGCTGCAAAATGACCAATTGAAAAAGGACGTGGACGAGCAAAAGTCCAAGATGGCCCAGTTGAACACGCAGGCGGCGACCGTCGCCCCATCTACGATCGTGCAGCGAGTACGTGCCCGAAGGAACATGTCGAAGTTGCGCAAGTTGTCTAGCAAAAGTGCCAAAAGTAGCAAAGTCTCGGTGCGGAGCAAGAAGAGGTCGAAGAGCGCGTGCAGACCGAAGAAGAGACAACTGAGCACCAAGAGGTGCAGGGGTGCCAAGACGAGGAAGAGAGGCCACGTCTCCTTAAAAGCGATGAAATGTTAATAGATTGCAAACTTTATAATCAAATTTATATGAAATATAAATTTTTTGTTAAATCTCACTTAAAGGCTGAGATTCTTAACCTTAATATAGGTACAGATATAGATGGTTTTGAAAATATGTGGCTAAAAATTAATATAAACAGGGTCTCTATTACTGCTGGGGTCATATATCGTACTATGAATAATATTGGGGCTTGTGCAAATGCACTCGACAATATTCTACCAGAAATAATATCAACCTCCGACTATGTAACGGTTCTAGGGGATTTAAATATTAATTTTTTTAACAGCAATAATCCAATATCCGACATATTTGATGTTTTTGGTTTCACTCAGACCATTGATGAGGCTACAAGGGTCACTGATAGAGTATCAACATTACTAGATCCTATATTTTTTAGTGATGCAGATGCTATTATGGATGTTGGCACCATCTCTGCTATCGGGATAAGTGACCATAAGTTGGCATTTTGTAATATACGCTTACCAAATCTTAAAAGAGTCCAGAAAATAATATCATTCCGCAGTTACAAACATTTTAATGAAAACCTTTTTAATACAGAGCTTTTACAAATACCCTGGGATAACATATATTATTTTCTAAATATAGATGACAAAGTACAATTTCTGACACAGAACCTAATAAAATTATTTGACAAACATGTACCAATAAAGACCGTCCGCGTTAATAAACCCCCAGCACCTTGGCTTACACCAGCTCTAGAGGCCATATTAAAGGAACGTGATAAGGCTAACTTAAAATATAAAAAATCAAAGTCATTAGCTGATTTTGAAGCTTATAAGCGGGCTCGAAACTTTGCACTTGCTTCTATTCGAAGGGAAAAAAAGGGCTATTTAAGTTTTTTGGAACAACAAAAAAATAGTAAGTTACTCTGGAAAAATCTTAAAAATATGAATGTAAATGTAAGCTCAAAAACTTCTAATAGTGAATTCCCACTTGACTCTGTTAATCCTGATAGTGCAAATGACTACTTTTTGAGTGTATTTAAAAATTCAAATAAATGTGACCAGAAAATACATTTCTATAACACAAATAAACTTAAGAACAACTTGCACTTTCAATTTAATATGATAGATTCCAGTTCAGTGAAAAAAAATATTTATTCCATTAAGTCCAATGCTTCTGGTCATGACAATTTGACACTTTTTATGATAAAGCTTAGCCTTCCTGCTATCCTACCTCATTTGACACATATTGTTAATTCTTGCCTAGAAGCCGGGTATTTTCCAGAGGACTGGAAAAAGTCCATAATTCTTCCTGTTCCTAAGACCAGAAAAGTAACTGCTGTGAATGAACTTCGTCCCATAAGCCTGTTGCCTACATACATTGCCTGTTGTTCACACACAAGTATTAAATTACCTAAATCTTAATAATTTGCTCCCAGTTCATCAGTCAGGCTTTAGGTGTGGACATAGTACTACTACTGCTCTTCTGAACTTAACTGACAACATAATAAGGGCATTAGACAAAAATATTGCGGTTGTCCTAGTCTCCCTGGACTACTCTAAAGCTTTTGATCTGATAGACCATGATTTACTATGTGCTAAACTAAAATATCTGGGCTTTGACGAATGCTCTGTCTCCTTTTTCAGGTACTACCTGACAGATAGACAACAGCGCGTACAAATTGGTAACAAGTTTTCTTCTGCTGAGACTGTGATATCTGGTGTACCACAAGGATCTATAATTGGACCACTTTTGTTTCTAATATACATTTTTGACATTTTCCAGGTAATCAAAAATTCAGATTCACAGTCATATGGAGATGATAAACAGGTTTTGCATTATTTTGACCCCAATAAACCAGCAGAAGCTGAAGCATCTCTCAATGACGATCTAAAATCCATCAATGATTACTCAAGAGAACATAACTTAAAGATAAATCCTGAAAAAACAGAGGTACTTCTCTTTTGTTCACAAAAGCGAAGAAAACTGCTAGAAGGTAGGTTGCACCTGAAACTGGGCGACACAACTTTGGGATTTTCTAAAAATGCGAAGAACTTAGGGCTTATCATTGATACTGATTTAAGGTTCAGAGATCATGTGAATAAGTTACTTCAAAAAAGTTATGTAAAAATGAAAGTTCTCTATGCCAACAGATATATCTTAGACTTTAATATTAGGAAAAAACTCTGTGAATCTCTGGTTTTGCCAATTTTTTATTATTGTAATATAGTGTACTACCCCTGTTTAGATTTAGTGACAAAAAATAGATTGCAAGTTGTGCAAAATAACTGTTGTCGCTTCATATTTGGTCTGAGGAGATATGATCATGTCTCAGCAGAATTTAAACAATTAAATTGGTTAAATATGTCGGGTGTGGTAAAGCATCATTTTGCTACTTTTCTAATGAGGTTGTTAATATCAAATATTCCTGTATATTTGAGGGAAAAGTTAGTATTTCGAACATTTATTCATAACCGTGAACTTCGTTATGGAAATCACTTTACTATGCCACAACATCATTCAGCACTCTTTCAAAGAGGTTTTGCCTATAATGCAGTATCTTTATATAACTCCTTAGATCCCTATTTAAGAGATATTAGTTTAAACGGCTTTAGGTCTCAGTTTAAAACTTATTTGTTAAATTTACAAAATACTTAGTGTCATTATGAATTATGTTTACTTTTCACTTCTTTTTTGATTTAGAATAGGGATGGTTAAGTGTAAGAGTAGCCTAAGGCTAAACTTCGCCATTTGTATTCTTTAACCTTAATCTTATATGTATATACCTATAAAACATTTAAATTTGTGTAATGTATATGCATGATTAATAAAAGACGATTTATTATTATTATTATTATTATTATTATTGTTGTTAAAGTTTCGACCTCAGGAGGAAGAAACTCATGTTCCCTTTCTTGTTTTGTCTACGTCTCTAATGACAGTAATGACACATGGCTTCGAGATCATTTTGATGCAACATTGCCAAAAAAGTTCTTATCACTTTTTTCCCTAAACAACGTAATTAACGTTCAAATGCCAATCAAGATCAACCATATTGATAATTAAGTGTTTTTTGTACATATAATTTTATGCTGTGATGCTGCCAACCTAAGGAGATGAAACGGTACCTTCGGATTAAATTATAGGCCTAAAAGTGTGTCAGGAAGTAGAAGTTGTACCAGAACGGACAATCTCCGAGCGGCGTATCAGTTAAGTATGACCGTGGCCGTGAAATAAACGCTTCTTTGACGACGGTAAAGTGGTGTGTAGTTTAAAAAAACATGTTTTTAAGAATTTTTATTGGAATTTTCATTAGTTTTGTGTTATTGGTAAGTAGTCTAATGAAGCCTGAGCAACTTCGAAGTAAAAAATTGCGAAGCCTATCAGTTTTTGTAAGTGTCTGATAACAGCGCTCACTGGCACCTTTAACCTATAGGATATGGAATGACATTGACAGTATTATTTGGGTTACATTTGACGACACTCAATTATTTGTTATTAAGTTACTTAAAAATATAGTTTTACTCAAATTAAACTAAATTTTATTTTTCTCTTGAGCAATTACCATTGCTCCATTATATACATATATATTATGTTGTCACCATAGAGAAATGAATATTAAATACATCATATCAATCATACTCTTAATTACTCTATGGTTGTCACAACATGTTTGTTTGACATATTAGTAATGATGTCATAATGTTGTTCTCTTCGTGACAAGTGACAGTTCTTGCACACGTGACGTAACGCTCATGACGTACCTAACTAAGGCGATACAGTGTTGCCGTTTATAAAATAACATATTATTCGAAAAATTCACCATAACAGGCAAATTTCAAAGAAAAATCGCATCTCGTGTCCAAATTATTGGCAAATAACAGTAATTTTACTTATTATCGCTTACCGCGATTTCCACGATTAATAGACGTAGTTGCCGCACGAGCGATAATTACAGGTGCAAATGTACTGAGGTTCTTTTCTCAAAAAAAAAAAAAAAAAACAAAACTAATTTGTTTTTTATAATATGCGTACCGTATGATAGGAAATATCAGAATAATTAATTCGGTTACAACCAGAAATCAATTTAATGAGTAGTTTTTTCAATCTAATTTACGAAGGCAATTAAGACATTTTTAAATTTGATGGTCTTAAGTGACCGGTCAGTATGAAAACAGCGCATTTACTTGATGACGTTGCCAAGTTAAGCATCGAAGGTCACCGTAGCAACCCTTGCTTTATAGCCCTAGCGTTAGTATGAGGTGCTTATAAATCGTATGATCCTCAGTTCGATTCCTCACCAAGACAATACTTTTTTGTTTTTTTTTTTTGCACATTATAACACTCAAAAATTATATAATATATAAATTAATTATTTTTTTTTAAATAATAAAGAATGATTCTCTTTAGTGCAGGTGCTTCTGTACTAAAATCTCTTATATCTCAACTTCTACTGCGTGGATTTTAATAATTTGTTCGATTCTATCGTAAGAAATTTTTGAAGGAAACGCATGATATAATAACCATATGATTATTCAATATTTTTATTTTATAAAAAACAATTAATGATTCGCTTTAGTACGGGGGCTCTTATAATAATAAAATCTCTTATATCTCGACTTCTACTGCATGAATTTCAATGATTTTTTCGATTCTGTATTAAAAGATCTTCAAGGAACCATATGATGGTAAACGCGACGCATTCTGTTGTTTGACCTTCGCCCCCAAAGAACGACGACAATCCCTCCAAAAAAAAAAAAAAAAACAGACCGACCGATCCGAGGTTCCTCCTCGGGGTCACCCACCACGATCATCATCACAAGTAAAATTCGCGACTGACCAAAGTACAAACCGGTCATTTAAAAGACCGACAAAAAAAATATGGTGGAGGTGGGGATACGATGGTTAAACCAAAAATATTCTCAAGCATCCGAGAGCGCCTTGGTTCCATAAACTTTAAAGTTAAGAAGTGAAGGAGCTCATTTCGCTTTGGCGCTTGAGCACCGCGTCGACCGCGGGTACTTTCAATTACTATTATTATTATTATTATTATTATTAGCGACAGTACCGCGCTATTCGATTTAATTTTTTTGGTAGAACGAGTCGTGTTGGTTTTTGGGTGCCGAGATAGTATCCAGATTGTCTTTTAGTTGGTAGCAGTATGGATTTGGAGCATCTGAATAGACTGGTGAGGGAGGAGCAAGCCTTTTGGAAAAATATAACTCACTATCATAATACTACCATGAAGGTGAGAGCACTTTTTAATTTTCATTGGTTGCATTCAGGGTGATTCGGGACTTCCTTATCTTGTGAAACCCTTTATTTATTTTTGAATTCTACGTTAAATTTTAGTAATTTTGATGCGGGTCACATGCCATATTTTGGTCGAACAGTTTCTAAGATAGACACATTTGAACGTCACCTCTATTGTTAGTGTTAACGCTTTTGGAGGTAAATTTAGTGCGACCAAAGTAGGGCACGTTACCTATAAAATTTCTTGGAATTTTATATAGAATCAAAAATTGTAATGATATGTTAGGGGTTATGTATTAAATAACGCAGTTATCGCATAGAGCAGATTTAAAACTAAGCCCTAACTTCTTTATCTTTAATGGAACACTTTGTATATTATTATATTTTTGAATTCTCTATAAAATTGGCTCTAAATGTTTTAACACTTAAATAAAAGTGATATTCAAATGTATCTACGAGGGCGGGTCAATAAGTCCGTGACTTTTTGGATAAAAGACAGGTTTTTATATAAAAAATGATTTTATTTTTCAACATAGTCTCTTTTAAGTTCTATACACTTAGTCCAAGGTTTCTCCAATTTTTTTATCCCTTTGGAAAAATATGATTTGTCGAGGTCATCAAAATAGGCATTTGTTTGAAAGATGATTTCGTCGTTAGAGCCATTTCTTTAAGTTTGGGAATAGGAAACAGTCACTGGGGGCTAAATCTGGAGAATAGGGCGGATGAGGAAGTAAGTCGTAACTTAACTCATAGATTTTTGCCATGGAAACTGCACATGTGTAGACCCTCACATTGTCCTGGTGGAAAAGAACTTTTTTTTTTGGCCTAATGTGGTCTTTTTTCTTTCAGTTCCTCATGGAATCTTTCCAATAAGTTGATATAATATTCTCCATTGATTGTTTTCCCTTTTTGAAAATAGTCAATGTGGATTATACTGCGTGCATCCAAAAAAACGGTCGCCATGACTTTATTGGCTGACAAACCCACCTTTGCCTTCTTGGGCGCTGATTCACACCCCGAGAAATCCATTGTTTTGACTGCCGTTTGGTCTCCAGCGTGTTGTGGTGGATCCACGTTTCGTCCACGGTGACGATACGACGCAAAAATTCGTCCATATTGCGGTTGAATAACGCCAAACACTCCTGGGAAATTGTCACACGGTTGTGTTTGTGAGCAAACGCGGCACCCATTTTGCGGAAAGCTTTCTCATACCCAAATGATCACTCAAAATCGAAACTACTGAACCATGTGAGATGCCTATGGCTTCCACAATCTCTCTCACTTTCAATCTCCGATCGGCTAAAACCATATCGTGAATTTTTTTGAATGTTTTGGATGTAGAGACCTCGACTGGGCGTCCAGAACGTTCGGCATCTTCCGTGCTTGTACGACCACGTCGAAATTCAGTAAACCACTTCTTTACCATGGAAATGGATGGTATAGAGTCCCCATAATATTTATCAAGCTTAGCCTTGGTTTGAGTGATGGTTTTTTTCCGTAAAAATTAATGCTTAATGAGTGAATATAGATTAGGGTTTCTTAAAAACCTACCTATACCTGCTCGAGCAACGGCTACTGCATTGACGAGCCCTTCGATGACATAGGTCCAGTTCAATAAATTACACAGTTGTGATTTACGATTACATAAGGGTTTATTGTACCTTTTGGTTAGTAATAATTAACAGGTATAGACTAATGAACGATTTACAATGTTGAAGTTAGTTATTTACCAGGGTTTACAATATTAGTTGACGTTGCCAGCCTTCCAGAATCACAAGACCAATAGCAGGAACTTAGCAGGAACCAGGAACGGCATTAGTACTAACGTCACCTTGGTTTGTGCAGCTATTAACAACCACTGTTGCACTCACAACGTTGCACTCACTTTCAGTTCAGTTTTCCACCTTTACGCACACTTATTCACTATAGACCTTTTTACATAACTTAAACTACTTTATCGTAACAATTAGGTATACATATATGAACTTTAGACAAATACTTAAACGGAAGAGAGTGAGAGAGAAAGGAATTGCTTGCGCCAACTTGCTCTTGACTAACTTATTTTCTCGGTACTTTAAACTTTGTGAATTACTTCACTGGTGAAAGAAACCTTGTGTTTAGGGGGCGCGAGAGTAGGTACTTCTTTTTGCGGCGACTGATAGCTGCTGGATACTGATTTTTTCTCGTGGGACTCGGGGTGAAATGTTGGGTAAAAATGTGGGATGCACATGTGTCATGGGGCCAACACTTAAGTGAACTTGAGGAGAAAATGGATTTTGAAGTGCACTTAAGCTAAACTGGTAACAAAGGCATTTCTTAAAAAGTAGGTAAAAACACATGTTGGGATTTGGGAGAAAGTTCAGGCAAAAATTATTTACTTGAGAAAAAAGGTATTATTCGTTTGACAACCATAAACTTCGATTCCATAAAATCATAAAATAAAATAAATTGTTAAAATTAACTTTTAACAATGAGCACACGAAATTCACTTTTTTCCATTTTCTTCTCAAAACGAGTGGTAGTCTGCTATCAACAGCTATCAAACACAAACTAAATGACGCAGCTTGTTCAAATTTTGACAGGAAAGGGCGGGAAATTAAAAAAGTCACGGACTTATTGACCCGCCCTCGTATCTTGGAAACGGTTCGACCAAA
This sequence comes from Anthonomus grandis grandis, assembly GCF_022605725.1. Taxonomy (NCBI): domain Eukaryota; kingdom Metazoa; phylum Arthropoda; class Insecta; order Coleoptera; family Curculionidae; genus Anthonomus; species Anthonomus grandis. Next base: position 194,332 of record NC_065555.1, on the reverse strand, counting down.
TTCTGGTATGTGACCCATTCATATCTCTTAAAATTTCACATATAGAATCCAAAAATGCATCTTGGAAAAGAAATATCCTAAATATATATTACATTCATATGATGAATATATTGTTTTTTTTTTATACGATTTTCTGTAATTTTAATTGAAAAAAATATATAGTTTCACATGGCAATCACTTAAAAAGAATGTTAAATTTTTGACTATGGCCCGTCCTAATTACCTATTAACGTTAAATTGGCTTGAGCTATAAGTCCGCGTATACATCCGTAGGAATATGATATTTTTACTTTCAAAAAAATCATAGTAACACCATAACTAAAAGCATAAAATCGGCCAAGTGAATAGAACATTTTGCAACTTGTTACATACATTTCACGAAGCAATAAATCAAATTCGACCTTATTGTATTTATTTTTGTATTATATTAAAGAAAAAAAAACAAACAGTTTTGTCGTGGCCGTGATTCGAACTTAAGGCCACCACCTTCCTACTCCAACCATTCAACAAAATGTTGACTACACCGCGGTTTGATATGCTATCTACAATTTTTTGCGAAGCATACGTGCCGTTTCTCGTTAATACGTACACAGGTGGTCGGTCCTTCCTATGTTAAATGTCAAGTTTAACCCGAAATATTGCCCAATTTTAACCATGATTAACCTTGTCTTTACGTTAAAAACATAATGTGTTATTGGGTAATATCCATATAATATTTATTTTTAATATTTTCTACAACTGCGCATATATATGAAGAAATCCGCTTTAAGAATTATTCAAGGTAAAATATTCGGCTCTAAGAAGAATCGTATGTACTCTAATGGCCCTGTCTAAGTGATTAAATATTTCGGTCGACTGTCCTTGTAATTAAAAGGAAATTATTAAAATAGCCTGGGAATTTCATCAGAATTTTTAGTGTCATTAGTTTCATTTGTTTTATTTATTAACATATTATGGCGTTTATCAATACGTGGAACTTTAAAATCAGATAAATTATTTATTTTTTTTTATAGGAAACTAATGCTCAAAATTCGCTTTTATATTTGGCTAAAGAAAATAAAATAATAAGAGTTAATTATTTAATAATATTAATTTTAAAAAAAAAATAAAAAAGGTTTATTTAACAACGAATCGAACTTTAGACTCTTTGATATTAATTCAAGGCACACTACCACTGAATATACAGGTTGGCCATTTGAAAACGAAACAGAGCCTATTTTGGGTCCCTCAGCACATTTGCGAAAAAATCTTCGTACCCGTCAATTTTTGATTCAAGGGGGAACCATTTTTTTGCTAGTCGCCCCCCTGAGGGCAAAGCCCTAGCGGGGGTGACAAAGGCCCCCAAAATTTTAAATGGAACGAGGGATCGAGTGATACCTTATTTTGAAGGTATTTTTACGTGGATTATAATCCTAAAGTTTTAAATCGTTACTATTTGCCTAGTCGATACAGGGGCTAATAAAAGTTACAAAAAAAATTTAAAAAGTAAAATTTTAAATAAAGGGCTTAAAGATAAAATCAATCAAGTAAATGTTCAAAATGTTGGCCTTCGATTTCTATACAATAATACAGGTTTTGTTCAAACCTTTCCCGTACATTTTGCAAAATTTCTGGGGTGATTTGACGACATTCATCAATATTATAAGTGCCTCGTCTCAATAATAGACATCATACCACGTTTCATCTCCCTACTCCTAGAACAAATCTACTTAAATTTTCACCAATTTATACCATGTGTAGTATTTACAATAATGATGCTCATTTTGACATTTTCAATATTACAAAGGAAGCCTTATGTCGCTCACTTGAACACTAAGCCACAAGTAACCTGAGTTTGTATTAAGCTATTTTTTGTAAATAATATAGCCATTTCCGTTAATAAAAATTGAGGTTTATAGTCAGCACATTAGGTTTTGATCGTTTTTGTTACTTATTTTCTATACCTTTTATTATTTTTTATGTTATTTTTTAGTTAGTTTTAGTTAGCTTAGAAGATTTTTGTAACAAGTTATATATACATTTTTCTTAGTTAGCATAAGTTATATTTATGTATTTGAAGGTCTTTCCTGCCTTGTAGATGGGTATTTATTTACCTGTAAGGCTTGTATTGTAAAATAAAATAAAATAAATAAAATTATTCTTTATCGCAAATGGTCTAGCGATGTTGGCTGACTAGCATAAATTTTAGTTTTTAAATGGCCCTATAAAAAAAATCTAACGGGCTTAAGTCCGGGAAACGAGGAGGCATTTCAATAGCTCCTCTTCTTCCAATCCATTGTCCTGGAAACGTTTGGTCCAAATATTGACGAACACTTGCAGCATAGTGGGGTGGCGCCCCGCATCTTGCTGAAATACTAGACGATTTTCCAAGTACTCGTTGTTATTTTTTAGTATTTCCACTAATGCTGGATGAATTATATTTTCTAATAACTCCAACTACATCTCTCCTGTTAAATTGCCAGGTAAAAAAAAGGGCCCTACGATATGTTTACCAGCCCAAACATTTAATTTTTCAGGATGTAGTGTATGCACCTCACGAAATATTTTGGGATTTGAATCAGCCCAATAGCGACAGTTGTGACGATTCACAGTACCGTTTAGGAAAAAGAAGCATTCGTCAGAAAAACATACATTAAATAGAAAGTGTGGATCATTGGCGGCTTGTTCAGATATAGTTTCACAAAATTGTACTCGCCTATTAAAATCGTCTTCGTTTAGTTCTTGTACGAGATGCATTTTGTACGGATGAAACTTTTTTTTTTTTAATATCTTCTGAATGCTGCTTGTCTTAATACCAGATACGGTTGATAACTTTCTTGTGCTCAGTGTAGGATCTTGCACAATATAGCCTAAAATAGCTACTTCTGAAGCTTCATTCACCACTGGATTATTCATTTCGCGCTTATTATTAGCCACAGACCCAGTTTCCCTAAATTTTTGAACCAATTCCAAAATGTACTTGAGATGGACCTGTCGATTAGGGTGTTGTAGTGTGTTAAAGAGCTGGGCAGTTGTATTAGCATTTTCATTGTTCGCAAAGAAAAGAGAAATTATTTCAACTCTTTCAGCAAGTGAATAAACCATTATCATACTCAATGTTGTAACTAACTAACTTTAAAGAGCTATTTGTTTGACACACCATGATCTGTCAGCAGTAATTGGCAACCACTATTAAACTTCAAAATGTTGCTATAATAACAGTCTCAACAATAACCAAGAGTTCCCTTGCAGAAGCTTTGCGTAACATTCGAATGTAAATATTTTCGAATTTCGGAATAGCCCAGAGAGAGTAAATCGATATGAAACTGGTGTTTTTTTTATAAGTTTATTTCGGCAGGATGGATTTATGGAAATATGGACAATTTAGTGGAAGGGGTCAAGAAATGAGAATCTCGGGAAGCTTAAGCTAAAATTTTATTTAAAAAAAAATTGAAATATTAAATATGAAGGTTATCAAAGAGATTTTTTATATTCGAGGAAAATCAAATAATAATTGAGCAATTTAGAGGAAAAAGATGGGTCATTATTTTTTGTTTCCAAGGAAATTTAAAGAAAAGTCTTGTTAATCTAAGAAAGTTTCAAATGGGTTTAAGAAACTTTATGGAAATCCGGAGAATAAAATTGAAATATTTAAAAAAACTGGAAAATTGAGAAAAAAAGGACAATTAGGAATAAAATGCCAATAAACTTGCAGGTGGGATAAGAAAAACTCTTCGATTTCCAAAAGAATCAAAACTCATGGTAAATTTTGAATAAATTATTAATAATAACAAAATATCATTATTATTATTTATTTTTGTTTTCCAGGCACTTGGAGTCATTTTAAATTTTTTTCTGAGAATGAAAATAATTTTTCATTCTTTATTTTTTCACTTAGTCAATAATTTTTCCATTTCGTATATTTGATGTTTCGGTTTTGGTTTTTCAAAAAACAATTATTTTTTTTTAGTTTCACATGTATCAGTGAGTTATCCTAAAGAAATGTAGCATTATTTGTTTTTTTTTCGTTTACTAGGGACTGCAAATAATTTTTGATTTCAAGGCTATTTATTATTTTTCTGGAAAAAAATTAAAAGTAATTGCTTTATTCTGGAAAATGGTAAAATGCCTTAAATAAAAATTTTGAAATAAGTAGTTTTTTTCAGTTTATCAAGAATCACACCTAATCTTTAAATTATTTCCATGTAAGGAAAGCCTTTTTATAATTATTGTATGGCTATTTTCTTAGAAAAAAAATTGAATTATTTTGTCTTTTTTTTCGTTTGTCAGACACTAAAAGTACATTTTTAACCTTTCCAGATTTTGATTTATTACCTTGTTTTTACACGCATCAGAAGTATTTTATAAACTTTATAAGCAATTTCAGTCTTTGTTTATTGGTTCCAGGGCTGCTTTTCCGGAAAAAAATTGAAACGCTTAGTTGGAAATATTTTTTCCAATTATTTACTGGAAAATTGAAGTAATTTTCAAATTTTCCAAAAATTGAAAACAGAGTAAGTACGGTTCACAATGTAGGAGAACAAAATTTTTTGTATTTATTTAACTGCTGAATTTACAAGCATTTTTTTTCATAAAAATGTAAATTTTATGAAATGTTTTTGTAACTTTTATTAGCCCCTGTATCGACTAGGCAAATAGTAACGATTTAAAACTTTAGGGTTATAATCCACATAAAAATACCTTCAAAATAAGGTATCACTCGACCCCGTTCCATTTAAAATGTTGGGGGCCTTTGTCACCCCCGCTAGGGCTTTGCCCTCAGGGGGGCGACTAGCAAAAAAATGGTTCCCCCTTGAATCAAAAATTGACGGGTCCGAAGATTTTTTCGCAAATGTTCTGAGGGACCCAAAATAAGCTCTGATGTATGTTGGATTTTATATGTCACCATAACAAAATTACCAAAAAGGGAGGACCTGTATGTACCAACTGGCATATTATAATTTTTTCAAAATTACAATCTATCTGCCCTAACCAATAATTCGCAACCGCGCATACATAAATTAATAACGAAATCGAACCAATTTTAATCAAACTACCTACTTAAATATTATAAAAGCTCACCGAAAGGGGCGTGAGCTAATTCTTTTAAAATGAACACTTTTTACGGTTAATCGTATATACCTATCTACCTACCTATATGCCGCAATTGAGCACGGTTGCAAAATGAAAATTGCGAAAATCTCCGCATATTGGATGCTTGGAAATATCTTCGATACGTTCAGTTATCATGGTGTCGAAATGCCAATCGATTTATGGTTATGTTTGAAGTTAAACTTATTTAACTTTACATACTGCATGCCTTTGTTCTTCTATTCCAACTATTCGGGATTCATTTACTGGCAATGGCGTCGTTCTAAATAAAAAATCCAAATTTAAATTGGTCGCGTGTCTGCCCATTATAAGTTAATTCCTCAGTCATGTTAAAGGTAATGAACATACGCGACTATTATTGTATTACAATAAATACATGTGTTATGTAACGAGGCATTCAACTATCACTGTTTGTTTTAATTATTATTCATATACATGGTAGTATAGTAATTTGTTTTTGATATGAGTGCAACAAAGATGGGCATTATTCAAATATGAGAGAACTGTCACTAATGTCAGGTTTAAACGTCAAAATAATGGTATTTCCAAACGGGTTTATAGGTTATATAAAAAGTGATACACATGGTATAAAAGGTATAAAACACATAGTAGTGTAGGTTTGTAAATCGATTTTATACTTATAACTTTTTCATGCATTATATTCGAAGTAACTATAGTGATGTATACCTTGGCGGCCATATTGGATAATTTATATTAGTAACTATGGCAACGTAAAAAGTGCCTCAAGCAAGAAAATTGCTACTGTGCATTTTAGTCAGATTTTTAACCCTATGTGGCAACATTTGCTAAGGTGCATTATTACACGTAATTTATGAAATATATACTCAAACATCGTGACTAGTGATTACGTAACCGTAAAAAAGGTTATAGACACCATCGCTTGAGAAAATTAGCCTTGATTTGAGAGTTGATAATTGCCTAAATAAATATAATCTTAGTACCCCCGCTTACTTTTTCGTAAGACGCGTTTTGGCGTTAACATTTCAAAATTTTAATATCAAATTTTAATTAACCGAATGTACTTGAGGGGAACTAATGCTACTATACGTCATATACGGTGCGGTTTATTATTGCAAAACTGCTTTGTTCAAGGTTTTTCGTATTTAAAGGAAAGGAAGAGAGCCATCTAGAATTTCAAAATATTTGAATAATAAAACGCTTATATATCAAGTAGGCCGAAAGCGTTCCATTGGTTGCCATGCGACTATGTTTAACTGTCAACTTAATGGTACGTAAACTTCAGAATTTAAATGATTTTTTAAGGCACACAACAAAGAGAACGCATGTTTCATATATGGCAAAAAGGTAAGTCTTAAATCTCAGGAATATCTTAGTAACTTAGTTAGATCCATTTAAAGTAGATTTATGTCATAAAATTTAATAAAAGGAAATGCTTATTGTAGAAATCCAAAATGGCCGCCATGATGCAATCGGTGACGCGATCAATGGACGCTGTAAATAATACGATAAGCGACAAATTTTTAAACATTTTTTTTTGGTAAAACACCGTTTATTTGTCTTCATGAGGATGATCTACGATCTGATGATTACCTTTGTAACATATTTTAATAAATTGAGAGCAGTTTTACGTATTTTTTTTAACACTAAAGGTAACATTTGTCAGGAAAATGACAATTAAGAAAATCCAATATGGCCGCCCTAACGGTAACGCCCCCCCGTTTCCAAGGCGACGCGATCGAATTATTTGTAAATATTTTGATGAACGTCAGACTTTAAATCGCTATATAAAGTAAAGAATCTCAGGTACATACACCTCGGAAACGTATTTATACCCGATAGATCGAAAATGTTTACAAGGAAATCAAATATATGGACTATTTAAGGGGCAAACACGTATAATGAAAATTCCAAATTCATTATGAGTTTTAGGCCACGTAATAACCCTTAAACCGTTTATAATTATTTTTTAAATACACCTGAGAGTATTTAAATTTAAATGCCATTTATAGACCTTGAAAGGACTAATACGACGAACGCGCATCATGCAGATTAAATCTACGAATTCCACATACCAAAAAAAAAAGACAGAGAATATTATTATAAGAAACTGGTTTTCGTTAATGAGGGAATCCCGATTAGCAAATGGCGAATATTTATTAAGTATACAGGGCGTAGATAAACATCTTACGTCAAGAAAAATTACGTCAATTTTAACACTGTCACTTGTCATTGTTAATATATTGTTTTTGTTTCAGGATCTTCCCTTTCTGGCAAGAGTGGTGGCTGAAAGGTACACGGCTCTCACCATCAACCAGATCGATAAAATCAGCGGTAAGTTGATTACCATTACATTGGTGAGCCATCCTGTTATACCATAAAAAGACATTTTATGGGCCGATAATAAATACTTGTTTTACCGGCCTATAAGAAGACCTGCTGGGACGTGGGGATGTAAAAAAAAATTAACTGGTTTCAACGTCATTAACACTTGAAGAAAATTTTAGTATATTCCACTCACACCTTAAAATATACCTATAGATAAAGTGGTTGACATTGAACCCAACATATTATTTTTAAAAAATCGACGAGGACCTTGAGTTCGGCAACGTGGCACTCGATTGTCTCATTCAACATTCCTCCTAGGCCAGCTTGATTTTTTCTATTTCAGATCCCAGAACGTCCAAATGGCCCCTTATAGAAACCCCAATTCCCACAGTAGTGATCGTATTGATGTACCTGTACATCGTACTATGGTTAGGCCCCCGTATCATGGCCAACCGTAAACCGTTTAAACTAAAAGAGGTGCTGATCGTTTATAACGCCGCCCAAGTACTCTTCAGTTTGTATATGTTTTATGAGGTAAGTACCTACTCGTTTAGGCTTTCTCTTTCGTTAATGTATATAGTAGTAGCCTTGACACTGAACCGAGACTGTTATCCAACAACCAAGCTGTTGTATAATAACGTCCTTGGCCGAGACAATGACAGGAAAAAATTACGGCGGCTTACTTTCTTTTTATGGCGTTGTGACGTTTCGGTACGTTTATCCTTCGTGCGGTAAACGAACGTCCTTCAAAGAGAAAGTTTCTGGTACCTTGTGTCTATTAATGGCGATATGATTTTATGAATGGTACTTGCTGTAGTGAGAAGGCAAACGGTTGCTTATTTCTACTAAGGAGAATTTCAATTAGCAAAAAAATTCAATATAGCCGCCACGGTGTAATAGGTAACGCTCCCATTTCCAAGCACTTTTTAGGGCATTTCCTCATTGTGATTTTTCAGTACGTCCTTCAAAGAGACAGTTTCTTTATGTTATTTATGACAATCTGATTATATGAATAGTATTTGCTCTTGTGAGAAGAGAAATGGTTCATTCCTGATGGTGCTTCGATGCAACCGAAACACGTGTAGCTTATAAAATTATAATATTTAATGAGACGGTGACTTGGAGTTTTTACCTGATAATTACTCTATCACGTTACTTTTACCTCAAACTTGCCCTATGTCATTTAAATTCGACACTCTATACGTAAAACCCTCTCGGTACATTTACGCATTTACTACAAACGAAAGTGTCGGTATCCGACAACAATTAAGGCGCGTTGCCATTGACCTTAAAACGGTTTAATAATAATAATAATAATGTCGGTCTGTCTACTGCAGTAATTGTTATGTAATGCTAATGGCACTTGTTATAACGCGCGGTGTATTAATGAAAATCGCGAGTCGGTCGTTCGAGGATCGAATACGATTTTAATCTTTTCCGTTTGTAGTAAATTCCTAACGGAAATTGACTAATCGATCGTGAAGGTTATGTGTACTGCGACAATGTGAAATATAGCCTTCAAATCGCCTTCATTTCTTCTTTCTTGCGTCCACCTGCGACGGTAGACATTTGGACCAATGTCTCCCGCTATAGTCTGTACTGCAGTGGTGCTTTTGTTTATTTTCATGGATTGATTCTTTATTCTATCTAATAATTTTCAAGTATTCCTCCCCGTAAAGTGAGGTTACGTACGGTACACGTCTTCAACTTCAACTTGTCCAGTTGGTGTTTCACGTCTGTTCTGTCACTTGTCATTTTGTGGCAAGTATCGGACGACTGCCTCAGTGCGATTCGTTTGTTTTTCTACCAATTACCACTCAATAATTTTCCAAGAAAAATAGATAATTAATTAGTAAATTAGTTCCTGAATGTTAATTAGTAAACAAAAAAAATTATTATGATCATGATGATGTTTATAATGTTCTAATTGACGTAATGCTAACTTAATTGATTATCAAAACGGTGGCTTAATTATGTTCCTTTTTTTCTGAAATTTTTTATCATTGAAAAACATCTCGACAGGAAATTTATTAATGCGATAATTATTTATTGCTTATTGAACGACTTAGTAGGCAAACAGTTAAAAAAAAATACCCCTGAACCTGTGACATCACTAAAATGTCATACAATTATCACGCCAATTGGGCGTATGCTGTTACGTCAAATAGTTCAAACTCTGTTTCAGCATTTGGCCAGCGGATGGTTTTGGGACTACAGCTTCAAATGCCAACCGGTCGATTATTCTGCAAACGAAAAAGCGATGCGGGTAAGCGTCCATTTTACTCGACTATTTTCCTTAAAATTTAGTTCACGCACGCGTTGTAGATGGCGAAGCTGTGCTGGATCTATTACGTCTCGAAGCTGACCGAGCTCGCTGACACCATCTTCTTCGTGATGAGGAAGAAGGACAGTCAGATATCGTTTTTGCATGTCTACCATCATAGTTTGACCCCCTTAGAAACTTGGTTCTTGACCCGATTTATTGCTGGTAAGTGTGAATCCTGCTTAAGTGCAGTTTATCACTGGCATTATGACAGTTCAATTAGCTTAGATGTCTGCTGTAGATGGCGCCAAAATGTATTAAACATTTATTGGTTATTATCGACGTAACGCTATTTCACACTTTTCACGGATTAACAGATTAAAAGTTACAAGAAAGAGATTAATAATAATCAAAAACTATCCAGCAATTGGGCAACGGAAGTATGTAACCAAATCGAATTAACGTAGAAAAACAGCAGTATTCGGAGCGGAACAGATTAGTTACAACAAATTAATTGCTTAAGTGTTGAATAGTGGATTAAACATTATTTTTGTACTCTTTTTGCCTTTCTGTTTAATATATTGACAGCAATAATGTCAACACTGTCATGTCAGACAAGAAGTTTCAGTGTCGCCAAATTGTACCAAAGAATAAGTACTTCCCTTTTAACCAGTTTATTTTTATGCCATGAAAATGGGATTTTGATTTATTTTTTCAACTATAGAAGCTAGTTGCTTAACTTTAAAGTTATAAAATCAATTTGGCCACAGTGTCACAGCTGTCATTTGTCAACGTAAATTAATGTTAAGGTCAACATATACTATTATAATGATAACAGTTTCTTAGTTCTGCTATATTAACCAACAACTCGTATAAAGCGTTTGCAATAAGACAACGCGCGGTATCGAGCTATTTAGGTTTTATACTTTCTAACCAGTTTCGCAATATTCTTGCATTTGGCGTTTGGATTTTTTTCTTATTGCACGTAAATGGCAAGCCTGACCTATCCTTTCTCGCATTTCGCTAATAATACCGGTCTTGAATCGAATTTGAAATTATTTCGCGGATAGGACAATTAAGTTAAGCAAATGAATTGACCGAAGAAAGATTTCAAAATAACGGTTGTCATTTAATGACAGTTGACAAGTGACCAATGACAACGTAGAGCTTCTACACCTGTGACGTCACTGATTCATTCCAGTCCGTACATTTTCTATCGAGTAATAAATTTGTAATTAATAATAAAATTCAGTTGAGCCTAAAATTTATGCAATACGTTACTTATGTTTATCGCGTTCAACGCTTCATTTGTTTTTTGGGAATTTAATTTATTCTGTAACTTAGGTGGTCATGGAACTCTACAAAATCTGATCAACAATCTCGTCCATACCATACTCTACTTCTACTATATGGTGGCCGCCATGGGACCAGAATACCAAAAGTACATTTGGTGGAAAAAGCACTTAACGACCATTCAGCTTGTAAGTAACGTATGAATAACGTCCGAATCGGACTTAAATTTAACTGTGTTTTGCAGATCCAGTTTGTTATAGTGTTCTTCCACGCCGCACAGCTGATGACAAACGACTGTGGCTACCCCAAACTGATGGCCTATGGTATCATGATCCAATCGGTTATCTTTTTCAGTCTGTTCTCTAACTTTTATTATCAGTCCTTTATTAAACCACGAACGGTCAAGAAACCGGTTGAAAATGGTACCGAGAAGAAGACTATCAAAGCGGAATAAGTTCAGTTCATAGTAAATTTTTATTATAATAATTGGGTTTCTGACATTTATTTTTAATTTATTTAAACTAGTCATAGTGTTGGTTACGATGATTAAGAGTTGATACACCTTGTATATTATTCACGATTAACCAAAGATTAGACAAATCTTGGTATAATACGATGGTCATTGTAATCTACGTCCCTAAAGTATTTTTTTGTAAATATTATTATTATCCTTAATATGGTGTACAAATGGTGTTCTATATAGTTGATAGGCGATGCTCGAATATGCATACTTGCCAGGATAAATTTTGTATAAAGTATAACGTAGGTGATATCTTTTATATCAGCTTAACTTAATTTAATAATAGATCCAAATGAAAAATGTACTAAAAATATTGCTCAATATATTATTTTGATTGGAATTACGGCCTTTTCTTGCCTATAACTAAAAATAGCTTTAAGGTTATGATTTGCTTGCCCCCACGACATGTCAACGAGCTGTCAGTCTTAAGGTGATTTTCCACGCATGCGTCATAAGATGGTCCTATAATTCAACGAAGCTCTTATCTGTTGGGAGGCTATTTAGAAGATATCCCCCAACCTTTTAGTTTAATATCTTAATGTGCATTTTAACTTTTTGCTGTACATTTTGTTTCTACGTTGCTCACTTCCAGAAAAATTATACAACGAAATTTTTTTTACCCCTTCTTTTTACTGTCTCTCAATTTTCTTCTACCTATTGCTGATTTGTTTATATATTTCAAATATTTGGTCCAGGGCTAGTAATAAAGAAACGGTAACTCTGACATTTACAATCAATAAGACAAAAATATTACCAGATGACAAATCTGTTCATTGAATGCATGTAAACTAAGGGTATGTACCGTTATCAACTGTCAGTACTGAATTTACTGGACGTCGTTCCGATATTTATTTCAGTTTACTGATTCAGTACTGAATTACGTCATAAATGTGTCAGTGACGTCATTAATCTTTACTGGATTGACTGGGGATAAAAGCTACTGTAGGTACAGTAAAATAGTGGGAGAATGTCAAAACTGTCAGAAGTGTTGTTGATGTTGATTTCTTGAATCTTCTTGTTTACGTTGTGGGAATTATTTTCCAAGTTCAAAACATAAATTGTTCAAAATAAAAGCTATGGCTATGAACCCCAATAATGTAGCAGCCATGATAGTGGCAAACACCGTTTCCGTTTTATTATTAACTGATGACGAGCACGAACTTAAAAATATACCTGGACTGCTAATGCATATGGCCGCGATACCCAAAAATGACCACTGCATGGTGGCCGCCATTTTTATAGTGGTTGTGTCCTTTTGATGTTGGTCACTCTGAAAATGTTTTGTGTTGCCAACAAAAAATATATTAAATAACGGTAATGAAGTTGACATTTGACGTGTGAGTATAGCGGATTGCCTAGTTTTTGACGATTTGTAAACGACGCTAGGGTATATCGTCTGGAACAGGCGATGTATCTTTCTCCTTATTTAATACGTGAATAATGTATCACCATCTTTATTTAAGGTATTTGGTTCAGTTTCTCAAAACCGAATTATTGTGAATTGTCCGTCTGCGTTGTTTATAATAGAATAATATATTGAGTTGTTGACAGAATAATAGATTTTTTCTATATAAACCCTTTATAATTACAAACCCTCATAAAATCATCTATATTTTGATTCTTATATATGGTTGTACCTATTAATGTGGATGTGGAAACACTGTACATGGAAGGAAAGTAAAACTTAAAAAAGTAATAGTAAAAATAGAAAGAAAATAAGTGTTTTTAACTGAATTTGTTAAGTAAATACAAGCAAAAAGTTAAATCAATATCAGGATTTTCATGGTATTAGGATTTATAAGATTCAAGATTATCAGAATGATAAAACAAATATTTTAAAGTGCAGGCATCTATTCTAAGTTGATTGAAACTTTGTCTCATTTTAGGTGAGGATTACTTTCTTTCATAAATTTTAATGAAATTCTTAAAGAAGTACCAGAAAAATCACAGATCTAACTCAACTATCTTAAATTCTTACCAATATGTAACTTTCTATTTTGTATTTTTGTAAACATAACCTCTCAAAAACTGTAGATGTTTTGTTTCCCTACAGTTGGCGCAATTAAAATTTGTCAGAGTGACCAACATCGAAAGGACACAATCACGCACAATGGCGGCCCCCTAGTAGTGGTCATTTACTTTTCATTGAATTGGCAGTCCATGTATAGTTATAAGTTCGTGATGACGAGGAAGATGAACTGGACCAAGAAGACTTTTATATTGCCCAATTACAGGCTTAAGAACAGGCCCATATTCGCTTTCCAAATTATTTGGAAAACGTGATAAACCTATATTCCGAAGAGGAATTTAGGATGCATTTCAGGTACCTAGGTACAAATTCAAAAGATAATATTATAGTATATTACATTACAAGTGAAGAAAGTGATATTTTTCACTCAAGTGGTGATGTTTTTGAAATTCACACGAGTGTATAAAATTTACTTTTTTCATGAGTAATGTAGGTATGCACAATTTTTCCTAAGACCACAAATTTGCGCTCTTTAGCCCTTTAAATTTTTTAGAAAACTCCTAATTGTGCACATACTGCACTGCAGAAAGTAAAAGGTACAAAAGTACATGTGTATTTTACTTTCTCACAGGAAATATGTTTGTTCGAAAGTTTTATAGGTTATGTTGTGGTTGTGAAAACAGTTCTGAAAACTGTTCCTTTTTTTGGAGCAAAACAGCACGCTGTATAAAATCAGAACGACAAATTACAGTAAAATCAGCACAGTACAGTCCTGTACTGACAGTTGAAAACGGTACATACCCTAACTAAATTGAGAAATACTGACCAATAAGAAGCTAGTACATCCACCAATAGAAACGATTTCGTATTCATCGTCGTATGTTTGAAAAGTCACCTTTACTGTTTTTCTTCTCCTAGCGACCAAATGACAGCTGTCAAAATTTCTCGGGAATTCTGACACCTGTCAACTGACGTTTGTCATACATAGTTGCAAAAAAAAAAATATTAATAAAGAAAAAAAATAAACTGTTTTAACAAAATATGCTGAATTAAAATGGAAATTGACGGTCCCCCGCAAGAACCCAAGCGCACCTTGACCGTGGAAGAACTAAACATCGAAATTTTGCCCGTAATTTACGAAATAATACGCAGGTAAACCGTTTATTGTATTTGTAGGTTATGATCTCCGAAAAACTTATAAATAGACGATAATTTGACGCAAAAAAATTGTTGTTGCATAAGTTATTTATGATACCAGGACAAAAGGGTCATAATCATCATGTTATTATAGCATTGAAAAGGACCATCACGACAACAATCAGAAGAATAGGGAATCGCAGGACTGTAGCCAAAAAGTGTTAGAATTGCAAAAAAGATTAGATCAGGCGCGAGCAGATGTAAGCAATACCGCAAAATGGCAATAAAACCTTTAAATATCTGCCTTTTATTTCTAGATTCGTCTACTTCCTGGTATAGAATTCAGTAAGGAGCAACAACTGAACAACTTGGAAGCCCTTAAAACCCAATTAAAACTTAAACAAGAGCTGCTTCAAAAATACCGCTACTTATACCCCTTTGACTTCCCTAAGCCCTAAAAACTCTTGATTATGGTACTTCGTTTCATAATAAGACTGCTGGCCAACAATGAACATTTGGTGCAAAAATTGAGTGAATCTTACCCTATGCGAAAAGCAGCTCAAATTGTGGTAAGGGCTATGTACACTGGTAAGAACCTGATAGAAGAGACCAAGCTGCATGAGAAATTAACCCCGGAACAGTTTAGGGAACTTATGAGGGACGTTTCCAGCACTTTTCAGAAGCAAATCAAACAAGCACGAGAGACTTTTGAGAAAAAAATGAAACAATAAACTTTGAAATAAAAATGAGTTCCAGAGTGATTTTTATTGGCTCTCCAGTAAGTTCTGGTAAAAATTATAGAAAATTATTCTCAGTAAGTGTGTGGGATCTTTATTTTCGAATATTCGCCTCGTTTATGCCCCCATTTGGGGCCAAATATAGGAGAGTGTATGTGGACCTGATAGGGCCCTTATTGGCATGGATCTCTTTAACTGTTTTGCTCACTTATGGAAATTTGTTTAAAAACAACACATTGTCTCCAGTGAAAGTTATGATTATTTATGGAGGTTTTATGCCAGTGTTTTGCTATGGTTTAGCTAAATTGGGTAAGTCGGGTATAAGTTTCTTGGAAAATTTATCACTAGTTGGGTACTCTCTCTATGGACACTTATACACTTTACTGATTTCTTTTGTGTTATTTCGTGAGAGTAGTAATTCCTTTTTTTTCTTGTCAATGATTGTTTTCGGAGGTTTGAGCTCTTTGAGGTTAATTTTGGTTTTTTTGAAAACTATACCAGTGCCAGGGGTTCGGCTGTTAGTTTGTAGCAGTATAGCTTTAGTGAATATTTTATTTTTGATTTACTTACATTTCTCTTTTATGCATAGAAATGTTTCTTGAGTGTAATAAAGTGATTCGAGTTTGAAGAAGGTTATTGAGGTTTTATTTTCCAAAAATGACTTGCAGTTGAAGAACATTTTTTGTTTGTCTTAGGCAATTACATGTCTCTTGAACAGTGAAATAAGATTAAACTACCTGGAATACATAAAAAAGTAATCACGAATTTTAGGAAATGTTCACAAAATCCCCATAACTCGAAGAAATATTCTACCTACGGTTTTTAATTGTTGCATCCAGTTTCTTCAATTAAATTCATCATTTTAGCATTTCAAATCAACAAATAACCTCAATTCTTAACCTGATTTAAATTCCCTAGATGTAAAAAAATATATATTTTGGACTTTTTTCTTAAATTGGCAGCTCTGGCAAAAATGAAAAAGAGAGAAAGAGCACTACACGTAACATATCTCACCGATTCGTCCAGTAGCAACAATCGTTAACGAGACTTTGCTTGACGTGAAGTAAAAATTATTTTTTGTGCTGTTGTAACCGTAGTTGCCAGGTCGGAAATTTCCCTAAAGAGACCGATTTAGACACTAACATGGTTTAATTGCCCGTATAAACTTAGTATATTAAATGTAAAATCCTTCTAGGTTTGTAAAAAATTACGGCTTTAATTCTCTATATTTCGGCAAATCCGCTAACATTGGCAACCCTGTTTAAAAAAAAAAAGGAAAGAGGAATTATTGTGATGATGTAAAACAAAAGCCACTTATAAAATATCAAACTTTAAGTGACGCGAAGAAATCATTTTATTATATTAGGTAAAATATTATTACACACTGGTAAGTTAGGCCTTCCGAGTTAATCAAAGGTTGCTACTGGTTTTTTTGCAACAATAAAAGAAAGAAGAAGAAGAAGACTTCTCCCACCACATCCTTCGCCGGAGCGACCCCTTGGTGTCAAATTGCGAAGCTACGCTCTGTCATTTTGTGACATGGCAGGTCCATGTGGTGTTTGAGTGCCGAGAATTTCGTGATTTTTTGAGGTAAAACGGCCGTAAATCCCCAATTAAACTAATCGAAGATGAAGTTGAACGTGTCCTATCCCGCCACGGGATGCCAAAAGCTCTTCGAGGTGGTCGACGAGCACAAAATCCGCATCTTTTACGAGAAGCGCATGGGCCAGGAAGTGGAAGCGGACCCATTAGGAGACGAATGGAAGGGCTACGTATTGAAAATAGCCGGAGGTAACGACAAACAGGGCTTCCCCATGAAACAGGGCGTCCTCACCAACGTGCGGGTCCGTCTGTTGTTGTCCAAGGGCCACTCCTGCTACCGACCCAGACGCACCGGTGAACGCAAGAGGAAATCGGTGAGGGGCTGCATCGTCGACGGAAACCTGTCCGTTCTGGCCCTAGTGGTGGTCCGCAAGGGCGAACAAGAAATCCCCGGGCTCACCGACACCACCATCCCCCGTCGTTTAGGACCCAAGAGGGCCTCCAACATCCGTAAACTGTTCAATTTGAGCAAGGAGGACGACGTGAGGAAGTACGTAGTGAAACGTCCCCTGCCCTTGAAAGAGGGCAAGAAGCAAAGGTACAAGGCCCCCAAGATCCAACGTCTGGTCACCCCGACTGTTTTGCAAAGGAAACGTCATCGTCTCGCATTGAAGAAGAAGAGGTGCCTGAAACGTAAGGAGGAGGCCGACACTTATGCCAAACTGTTGGCCCAGAGGAAGAAGGAATCCAAGGCTCGTAAGGAGCAGGCTAAGAGGCGCCGCTCTGCCAGCACCAGGGAGAGTCGATCCAGCACCCATAGCAAATAAGTCTTATGTTTTATTCTCCCTTTTTTTATTTTATTACTGTTTCTTATGACAGGAAATAAAGTTTTCGATAAGTGGTTTTTGTTGCTTTCATTTGTACCATCCAGTACCATTGTTTATATAATAATAAGCTTTATTTCCAACAGGTTACATATACCCAGTTACAGGAAAAATCAATTAAATATATAAATGTACGAATGCATGAATTGTATTAGAATCATGCAACTAAACTATAAAAGAATTGCTATATAATAAAAAAAAAAAAAAGTAGTGAACTTGAGAAAATAAATAATAAAAAATCAACACTATAAATTAGGATAAGAATCAAGAATTAATTTATTTATTTTATTTATTTATTTTTACAATACAAGCCTTACAGGTAAATAAATATCCATCTACAAGGCAGGAAAGACCTTCAAATACATAAATATAACTTATGCTAACTAAGAAAAATGTATATATAACTTGTTACAAAAATCTTCTAAGCTAACTAAAACTAACTAAAAAATTACATAAAAAGTAATAAAAGGTATAGAAAATAAGTAACAAAAACGATCAAAACCTAATGTGCTGACTATAAACCTCAATTTTTATTAACGGAAATGGCTATATTATTTACAAAAAAATAGCTTAATACAAACTCAGGTTACTTGTGGCTTAGTGTTCAAGTGAGCGACATAAGGCTTCCTTTGTAATATTGAAAATGTCAAAATGAGCATCATTAATGTAAATACTACACATGGTATAAATTGGTGAAAATTTAAGTAGATTTGTTCTAGGAGTAGGGAGATGAAACGTGGTATGATGTCTATTATTGAGACGAGGCACAAAAAAATATAATTTTCGGACTATCCATTAGATAATTAAGTAATTTATGCAATGTCATAAGAGCAGAAAAGGTTCGTCGAGTTTCTAGGGAACAAATATTAAAACGTTGGAGCAGATCATCATGTGGAAAACCCTGAGGTGGGTATACATTATCACACTTAAAACATAAGTATTTTAAAAAGCGCCTTTGCACTTGCTTTAGATTGTTAATGTGTACATTATAAGCCGGCGACCATATCACCGAAGCATATTCCAATCGCGATCGTACATATGCAAAATATAATGTTTTTATGGCATCTGGATTTCTGAAATCCTTAGTGCTTCTATAAATAAATCCATATGATTTTGACGCTTCTGAGACTACTGTGTCAATATGGTATGAGAAAGACAGTTTGGTATCAAAGTACACTCCCAAGTCTTTAAAAGAATTTGTGCGTATTAATTTAGTCGTATTTAAAGCGTAGTTAAATAATAACGGTTTTAATTTGTTGGTATATGTCATAACATTACATTTAGAAACATTCAACTTTAGACCATTTTCTACACACCAAGCATTTACCAAGTCAAGATTATACTGCAATCTATGACAATCTGCGAGATTTCTTATTTTATTATATAACTTGATATCGTCTGCATAAAGTAAAAAATCGCAATCCAATTTATCACCAATATCGTTAATAAAATAGTTAAACAGTAGCGGTCCAAGCACAGATCCCTGCGGGACACCAGAAACTACATCCATAGATAAAAGGGGTTTAAGGACTACATCATAGGAGCTTGACCTTTCGCCGTATAACTCCACGTACTGAGTTCTACCACATAGATATGAGCGAAACAATTGAAGAGAGACAGCTGAAAATCCAAAATTACTAAGCTTATCAACAATTAAACTATGATTCAATTGATCGAAAGCCTTGCTAAAATTCAGGTATATAACATCCATCTGTTCCCCATTATCAACTGCCTCGGCAATATTCTGAGTTATAAGCAAAAGGTTTGTGCTCGTAGACCTTCCTTTAAAAAATCCGTGCTGTTGGGGAATAATAATATTTTTGGTTAACGGAAAAACTCTATCGTGAATTAAAAATTCAAAAACTTTACAAAAATTGCAAATTATAGATATAGGTCTATAATTACATATATCGGACTTATTACCTTTTTTAAATACAGGACAAACCTTGGAAACTTTCCATAATGCGGGAATAGACCCCGATAAAAGACAGTTGTTGAACAAAACAAGTAAAGGCTTTACAAGTATATGCCTACAGTCCTTAATAATAAATGCAGGAATAAGATCCGGTCCTGTTGTAAATTTAAATCAAAAGAGCAAAAAAAAAATGAGTAAATAAATGTATTCAAGCTAAAAACTAAATAGCCTCCCCGACTGACCATACGCAGGTGATTCAAGATAAGTGCCAAATCGTCATGGTGAAAGTCACAAGAATCAGCAATAGTGATAAAGTTTTGACACATAAAGTGAATAGGACTCTGGTACAGAATGTTGGATCTGGATGTGTCCAAGTTAAAAGCTGGACACTGTCTGGATCTTGGGCGTGGTATGTGAAAGTAAATCCTTTGCAAAAGGGATGGGCAGTCAATTTTATGGTTAAGTAAATTAAACAAGAATTTCACCGAATGCATTTCTCTCCTCTTCGCAGTATATCTAGAGAGCAGCAGGTTATGGTCAAAACCCCTTGGAGGATAGACTCCATCATCCTTAAATGCCAAATATTTAAGGAATCGCCGTTGGACTGATTCTAATAGGTGAATGTGCTGGTTGTAAATGGGAGACCAAATGAGGGAGCAGTAGTCCAGCCTGGATCTAACAAATGCATAGTAGAGAATTTTGGCATCAGTGGCAGTGTTCAAAAAAACTTTGCAATTTCTAATAATAAAACCCAGCATGCGAGTAGCTCTAGAAACAGTATCTTCGATGTGAGGGATAAAAGAACATTTTTGGTCAAAGGTGATTCCAACATCCTTGAAACAGGTAGACCTTGCAGAGACTCTCCATTAACTGAGTAATTAAAGGCGATTGGACTTTTAATACGAAAGTAGCTGGCCACATTACGACTCATGTTTATCATAAAATGATATAACTCATGTTCATTCAAAAAGTACTTTATTGATCAAAAAATAATTTTTTTCATTGAAACTTCTTTTATTAAAAAAAATGTGTACATATACATACATATAGAAAACAAAATAGTTGAATGCATGCATGAACAATAAGAATGATAAAAAATAATATTTATTTATTTACAGGATCAACCCCATTACAGAAATAAATGTTAATCTAAACAATATACTTTAACCTAACTATTATCTTAATACTTCTTAAAAATAATAGTAAGAGAAAAATAGATAGAAACTTATGTAGATGACACAAATGTCTTGATTGAAAGTAAGAATTTGGAGACTGTTGTAGCTTTGACTGAAACAGTGGATAATAACATAATTTTTATACACTAAAACTTTCATAATTAGTATGTATACTTTAAACCCAGTAATTGAATTTTCTTTGGTAATTGAATTACGGTCAAGAATCAACCTTAAGATCAAAATTATAGTGTAAGTCATTATCAAGAAAAACTCTTTTAATTTCTTCCAATAGCATTATTAGTTTAGGAGTTATGACCTTTAGACCTCACTGCGTCAAACTCCGATTTTTTTCATTATAACTCTTTACCTAATTAAGACAAAATCATGAAATAAACTGTATTCGATTAAAAATACTTAACACTAAAACTTTGATAATATCTTCTTTAGCTCTAAAGCTAATACAATTAGTGATATCCCAGCTAAAAGAGACAAATTCAATTTACTTTCATTTCTAAAACAAAAGCCTCTTTAGATTCAACAAATGAACCATAATCAAATCTAATAAAACGAATGTCATATTCCTCGTTGCGACCCCCTGGCGCAATAAACACCCCACGCGTGCCGTGACGTCACCGAGACATGAAGCACGCATGTCCCAACCCCTTATTGATTCCTCCCGAATGAGTTGATCCATGACTAAGGCCCTTCGCAGGAAAATTTTGCTATTCCCTGATCGAGTCACGATATAAGAAACGTTTAGTTCGTTTTCATTTATTTCGGTGAGAAGTGTTTGTAAATTGATCAGCGTGCGGTAAGAGACGTTTCCACACGGGTTTACGTTAAGTCCTGGTTGGCGAAAATGGTTGGGGAGGGACCCATTATAAGACCCGTCGAATACAAAGGTAAGTTTTTAATTCTTTTTTAAATTGTTGATTGGAATTTGAGGGTTATAGTTACTATTATAGTGTTTTTTAGAAAATTGTAGATTTTTTTCTTATTATTATGATAATTAAAATGTCAATATTGCTCCCCGGAATGGCGGTCCTATCTTCAAAGCATTATTGATTTATTATAAAAACTTATTTCATTCAGGTGTTTTTATTATTATTATTATTAAATAATCATGAGTCATCATTTAATTTATTATTGATTTTTCCATTTAATTTGCCTAAATTGGAAATATATTCCATATTAAAAACCGTTTTTCTCTAGGTCCCACGCATTTACTATTAAAATAAATATTTTCCTCAAAAAGTTGGAAAATACAGCGGACCAACTGTAATAGTCGTTAATCAAAGCATTGACAGTGTTCGCAGTATACAAATGGTCCACCACATTATTATATACCCGTCTTTGTTCCACTCATTAGAAATCAAATAAATTTTGAAATAAGCCTTGTACAAATCGGTGGATGACTTCTTTGAACTATGTTATTTAACAGTTAAGGGTTTAAGTTCAAGCAGTTTAGTCCCTTTTTGTCCCATTGAAAAGATAAAAATTAGTTCAAATGCCTGGAATAAATGAATTATTTTATTCCAGGCAGTTGAATTCAAAATTCCAATCCAACCCTAATAAAAAAAAAGGAAATAAATTCTTCCAGGCCCCTAAAACTGACTGACTGCAACTGTTTGGAAAAAGTGTCATTAATTTTTTAATTTTAATTCAGGCAATTGGATCCATTTTTCTTTCATTAAGCAGATGAAATCTTCTTCAACTGTCTGGAATAAATTAATTATTTCTTCCAGGCAATCGAATTAATTATTCTGTTTTTTCCAATACATAACCACAATAAAAGACATAAACTGTTCCAGGCCTTTGGAACTAACATATATCAACTGCTTGAAAGATTTTCTTTTTTATAAGTTGTCTAGTTAGGCCTGTTGGAATTCAGAATCTGATTTGGGGAGGAGTGTATAATAAAGTGTCGTTAAAGTCCAATTTAAAAGAATTTTTTTACCTGCAGTAAACTACTTTGTGATCGGACTGTGTACCAGTTTCGCGGTATGCGTGGTCCTCACCTTCGCGGTGATCTACTACTGCTACCAGCGTCGTAAGCGTCTACGCGCCAAACGTAACGGACCGGATCAACCTTTGGCCTTCCACAGTCACCGTAGACCCACCGCCGTTAAGTCACCGGCGGGTGCAACCGCCGGAACCGGCACTCACTACCTCAAGAAGAGTCCGAGTCCCACGGGAATCTCCAAGACGCCACCGGGGGTAAGAAGTGTTCATTTATATTTTTTTATATAATATGTTATTATGTTTCTACAGTTGGCCTCACCGACTACTCCTACGGGGCAGAGTCCCACCGGGATAGTTGGCCCTTTGGAGAGCGGAGTGTCCAGCCATCAGCCCTTCGAACCTAAACCGGAACCACCTGTAAGTTTTTTGGGTTTGTTTGTTTATTCGTATTTTTATGAATATTTGCAGGTTGCGAGAGATGTTTGTGTTGCTGAAAACGAACAGCGTCAGTCCCCAGTTAATGCCAAAGAAGAACAAGAAAATGAGAAAAACATTCAACAGAATGCCGCTTACTTGGGACAACTGGTGTTCAAATTGAGGTACCTTATAATACATATGAAATTAATAGTTGATTTTTTAACTGTAAGCATAATTCTTCAAATATTTCACTTCGTTCTGGATAACATGCTTTTTGTATTATTCAAATCGTACAATTGTTTTTCAAGATTTTGGACCCCGAATTGAGTGGTAACATTGAAAGACAATGGGCACAATCTTCTTGAGCTTCACTATTATTGAAGACGAATATTTACCAAAATTTTACTTACATTGCAATGAACTTTAATCAACATTTCCAGGAAATACTCATGTGAATATGATGCTTTTTGTTTTAGAAAAATTCCTCAATTACCTTTCTAGATTTTGGCCATTAAAGTGAGTGGTCACTTTAAAGAATATATTTTCTTCACGGGCTTCACTATCAATGAAGGCGGATATTTCCCAAACTTTTACTTGGACTGTATTGAACTTTAATCAACATTTTCAGAAAATTCTTAAGAGAATATCATGCTTTTTGCTTTATCCAAATGCCTCTATTACTTTTCCAGATTTTGCCTGTTAAAATGAATGGTAACCTTGAGGAACATACTTTCTTCTTAAGTGTTAAGAAAGTCGGATATTTATCAAACTTTTACTTGGATTGTATTGAACTTCAATCCATATTTCCAGGCAATACTCAACTGAATATCATGCTTTTTATTTGATCCAAATTGCTCAATTACTTTTCCAGATTTTGGACTTTAAAGTGGGTGGTCACCTTGAGAAACATACTTTCTTCTTGAACTTCACTGACAAAAAAGACGGATATCTTCAAAATTTTTACTTGTACTGCTTTAAACTCAAAGCAATATTGCCTGGAAATACTCAAGTGAATATCATACTTTTTGTTTTATCCAAATCGCTCAATTACTTTTCCAGATTTTGGCCCTTAAAGTGAGTGGTCCCCTTGAAGAACATACTTATTACTTTCTTCATGGACTTTACTACCAGTAAAGGCGGATATTTCCCAAACTCTTACTTAAACTGGTTTGAACATTGTCGCGAAAAGGTGGTTCCTTTTAAAAGACAAATTTTTTGTCGAGATTCGACGCGAAAAGTGTATATTTTGACAATAAAAATGATGTATGGCACCTTACCTTTGGAATTTCTGGATGTGAGTATCGCAGGGATCCCTGATTTCCTCTGGAGAACTTTACTGGATTCTGCTTGTTTTAAAGTTTCACTTAGATTAGATTTTTTAAAAAACAGTGTAGACTTTTGCGAAAAAGAACTTGCGAAGAACTACTTTTTTAATATGCTTGGAGAGAGAGACGACTCGAGGCGCTTTAATCGCAAGACTGCTAAGTCGTCTGCGCATCCAGGTGCCAACCAAGTATTGCCAATGAATAAATATAAAAATTTAACTTTAGACGCGGGAAATAATTGTTGCAGCGATACAAGGACTTCCCCACTTCACTTTTAGCAGTTTTTATAAGTAATCTACACCTAAATATGTATCGAAGAAACTACTCACTAAAATAAAACTCTTATTTTACCAGAGGCCTGGTTTTTGAGTCATCATCACAGTGCACTACAAGTATAACTTTCTTACTTCCTTCATATAAACAGACCAAGCATCTTGAGGATTATCCTTGTCCGCATCGACATTCCTCACTTTAGCCACCAGACCTGTTTTTAGAACTTTTCCTCCTCATCTTTTGCCAAATAGTGGTGCCACAGGTTTTTTAATTGCCTCCTTAGCAGGAGGTTCTTCTGCTGCTTTTTGCTCTTCTTGCATTTTTTTAAACATTTCTAGGAAAGATCCATCATTTCTGAATGGGACTGC
Source organism: Anthonomus grandis grandis (assembly GCF_022605725.1). Classification (NCBI taxonomy): domain Eukaryota; kingdom Metazoa; phylum Arthropoda; class Insecta; order Coleoptera; family Curculionidae; genus Anthonomus; species Anthonomus grandis. The sequence goes on along the minus strand of NC_065555.1, from coordinate 169,154 downwards.
TTACTGACCATCAGTTTGACCGTCCTCTTCATCAGGATCTTCAATTTTCATGTCTTCCTCCTCTAAAATATCACCAAACATTAAAGATCATTTTCACTAAATATTATGTTACTTGTTTTATACAAATTGTACAATTAATTTTTCAAAAAAGTAAACTCGCTAGAATTCGAAATTTATATTATCAACATTGTTACTCGCAGGTATAAACATGACAAAAACGCTCTGATCGTATCCGTGGTGAGATGCAAGGACTTACCCGCCAAGGATCCGAACACCGGTTCCAGCGATCCTTACGTGAAACTCCAACTACTACCGGACAAGCAACACAAAGTACGAACTCCGTTTGCGATGATTTAATTTAAAAAAAAAACGTACATCTTGCAATTTAATTGTTTCCAGGTGAAGACCCGGGTGCTTCGTAAGACCCGCAACCCAGTCTACGACGAGGACTTCACTTTCTACGGGATCAGCTTCAACCAAATCCCCGGGATCACGTTGCACTTCGTTATACTCAGCTTCGACCGTTATAGTCGCGACGACATCATCGGAGAAGTTTTTTGTGCTTTGAGTAATGTGGATGTCGCCCAGATCGAGACTCAACAAATGGCCTTGTCCAGGGAAATTCAACCCAGAAGCCTTAAAGTAAGTAATTAATAACTAATAGACCGATAGATTTCGGAATCTAAACCTGTTATCAAAGATCACACCCAAATTTTTATGGTCCTCAATAACAACTGGTATTATCTGATTCGTCAGTCTTTAGCTGAATTATTGTGATTCGATTTCAATCTATGATTAAAAGAGTATTTATCAATTGCATCGGAAAAAGGAAGCTGCAGATTAAGCTTCATCGTCAGCGCATCTATGACTGTTAGGTCCGTACTGCATGTGTGCTGGTGTGTTTGCATGAAATAAGTAACGAAACTTCAACGAAATTACCTTTTGGCAGAAATGATCTCAACTGTCTGGTATAAATGAGTATCGATATCGATACTTCGAGGCAGTTCGAAAATAATTCTTTAACTACCCGAAAACAATGACATCGAGAAATGACTGATATTAGGTGTAATTTTTCCAATTTGTCCATGCAACCAAAGTAATACATGATCAAAGAACATCGCTTAATCAATTAAAATGAGAACAATAATTTTTTAACTTGAAAAAATTAGAAACTATAGTTGAAATATCAATTATTAACTACCTGCAATATGGTCTCAACTGTCTGGAAAAAATATGAAATTTTCTCCAAGCAGTTGAAATATTGATTTTTGACTGCTATAAGGAAATAAGAAATTGCTCGGACGTGAATATTACTGTAAAAAGCTAAATTGATTGGCTTACTTTTGTAACTTTACTTGAGTGCTCAAATCAATGGCAGAATAACATATTATAAAAGGATACTATTTGTCCTATTTTTTAATTAATATTAAAATTATTTTTGTTCATAAAAATCAATTTTTAGGTAAAACATAAAGCATTGTATGCATCACGGGCATTGTTAGACTCTAATGTCCATCAGGCGAAAACCTGGCCCTCAGGTTACTATTTCCACCTTATGGGCATTATCGTCCTTACAATGCCCTTGATACATAAATAGCTATTATCCAAGTTTATAGATTTAAAATTTTTGTATATAGATTTCAAAGTATATAGATTTGTTAGACTGTGCTATTACAGCGTTAAGAAGTTCGATCATCTGTAAAACCGTAATTTGAGTTACGAGAATCTGATGTAATATTACACTAGCGTGTGTTTTGTTCAGTCATTTTGTGTATTTAGGATGTACTTTTATTTTTTTTTTTTTTTAGATTCGTTCTCAAGGACGAGGTGAATTGCTCGTGTCGCTCTGCTGGCAACCGGCGGCCAATAGACTTACCGTTGTGGTCCTAAAGGCGAGAAACTTACCGAAAATGGATGTTACCGGTAAACACTTTGTTAACTACTATTGACTTTATTGGGACTCCCTTTCGGTTTGTTTCCAGGTTTGGCCGATCCCTACGTGAAGATCTACCTGCTGTACAACGGTCAACGTATCGCCAAAAAGAAAACCCACGTAAAAAAGAGAACCCTGATGCCGGTGTTCAACGAGAGTTTCGTGTTCGATATACCGGCCAACGGGCAGTCCTTGGAGGGGATCAGCTTGGAGTTCCTTCTACTGGACTGGGATCGAGTCACCAAGAACGAGGTGATCGGTAGACTGGACTTGGGAGGTGAAAAATGCTCCGGGACCGCCTTGACCCATTGGAACGAGGTTTGCAATTCGCCCAGGAGACAGATCGCTGACTGGCACAAGCTGAAGGAGTAAGAGGGTCGATAGATAGAGCGAAGAAGTGTTTTCTTGTAAAGAGTCTCGCTAGCTAATTTCGTTTTCGTTTTTTAAAGCACAATACTCAATTTTGTGTATATTAGAGTTAGTAGGGTTAAGGATGTATTACTTTAGAAGTGAATCATGGATAAAGAAAGATGAATATAATAGTTATTACCATTACATATAGTTACTATTTTCACACGGTTTTTGAAATAGAGTAGCCATGTCCATGTTTAAAAAAGAAGCCAAAATTTTATTAAGAGCACATATTATATATTATACTACTCACTAAAAATTAATAATTATTACCAAAAAAAAACGCTTTAAGTGGTCTCACAAGCTTCTCTAAATCGTACGATGCAAATACTATTCTTGTGTATATATAGAATTATGTAATGAGGGTCAAATAAAGATTTATTTGGAGTACTTATATAAAGAGATTGTGTGTATAGGGTTTACTATGACTTTAAAGGTCAGGCTTAAATTACTTAATTTTCAATCAAAATTCAAAATACCCGCCTTGCATTTAATCTAACGGGATACGTCAAGAACATTCCAAAGGTAACTTCGCATTTCAATTGTCATCTGTTGAATGTGAAGATAGATCATAAGCAGCCATGATATTTGCCAATGGCGTATAACTCGCCTTATAACAATGTTTTATGGGACCCAGGGCTAATAAAGGATCAAGAGGCCCCTTATAAATAAAATGCAAAAAATATTATTTATAACACTACATGTATATTATTTATAAAAAAGAAACAGTTTTTTTGAAAATAGTAATGTTAAAATACCTTTTTTCGTAATTTCACTTTTACAAAATCTTCTATTACGTCATTAAACTCTAAATCCTTCAAAACGTCCCTTTCTCTACACATTAATGTTAAAGAAGACAGACGTTCCTCCTGCATTGTGGCTCTATATTTATTTTTTATATAAACTAGCTTGGAAAAGGAACGTTCAGACTCACAATTTGCTATTGGTATCGATAGATACATTTTCAAAAGCGTATAGGAAACGTGTCAATTAATTGGTGTTCTAAAATATATCTTAAAAGATCAAGTGGATTGCATATTTTTTCGGAAGAGGTTTTAAGAAGTTCCGAGAAAAATACCAGCTCATCTGTTAAATTAATATTTAGGTCTATTACTTCTGCAAAAAACTCTTCAACTTCTGTTTTAGATAAACATACATTAGAGCTAAGTTTTGAAATCAAACCAAACAACTGGGCAAAATCTGAATATGCATTACACCGTCGTTCTAATTCATTGACCAGCTTATCTACTATTACTAAAAATGACTGCGTGCGAAATAATTCTCTTTCATTTAATAATATTTCATTTTTACCGTCCGGGTATTTTTTTTGTCGCTTTGACCTGCCCATAGAATACTCATATTCTTTCTGTGGTAGTAAACTTTTGGCTTCTTCTTCAAACAAGTCAAATTGGTCTCGGAAACAGGAAACACTTCTGATTAGCCCCTTTAAAATGTTTTCACCAAATAACAAATCCAGACCAGGCTTTTCAAGTATATTGAAAGCTTCCCCAAAAAGTCTTAAAATTTTGCTCTAAAAGGTAGCCATTACAAGAGTCTCCATTTTTATCATTTGTTTAGAAAGTCCCATGGCTTCTAACTTGATGTCTTTTTTTCCTGATGGATCATTTTTAAGCAGCCGTTTATTTGGACATAGCTTGTTACTAACGCTTTTGCTGCATCTTCTCTACAGCTCCAACGAGTTGACAGTAAGGTTTTTGCCAATATTATCTAAAAGCAAATGACATCATGTCGATGCGTGGAGGACCCAAAAAAAGCATACAATTTTGGCAAAAAATTAAAGAACTTTGTAGCATCAAGGCAATCGTCAACAGCACATTCTCCAACTAAATTTAAAAAGTGTGCAAAACATGGCACGTAAAAAGCTACCTTGTCATTCAGGGGGGCCCCTCTGAATTACAGGGCCCGGGGCTCCAGCCCCTTTAGCCCCATGGGTAATCCAGGCCTGATAACCATAGCATAACTTGACAGCCATTCCTTAAAAAGAATTAGGTTAAGTTAAATTTTCTAGTGCGAAAGTCAAAGACAACTAAGATACAGGATGATGTAATTTTTTTGAATTTTGTTAACCATAAATTCAGCATTTATTCTTCGTTTTTTTACACATTTGAAAAATGGGTTGTTTTTTATATGGAAAATCTTCTTTTTAAGCAGCCCACAAAAAGGTTGAACTGTGATAAGGAGAATGTGGTGAAAAAATTATTTGTGATCGCCTGTACTGCCTTAACGATTTCCTGGATGATGTTGTAGAATGTCTGGATGCAACAGCCTGGACAAAAATAATTATTTTATCTATTCCAGGCAGTTAAAAAAAATAAACTCAATGATGGACATTTCCAGGAGAAACATTATGTTTCTTTTTCCAGGCAGTTGATTCAGTTTCAATTTCCGAAAAAAATAACAATTTTCTTTTATTTATTCATTAATGAAGTTTTCCAAGTAGCACTCATCTGCCTGAAATAAAAAAAGGTCGATTTTTCTAAACCTGCTTGCACAAGAGGAGTATCACACAAAAATTTGAACTTGTGCCACTTGCAAGAAGAAAGGACCTTTCCCCATTTTTATTTCAGAAACCTAAGGAATAAAACAACTCAATTACATAATGAAGACTTATTTCGGTTGCGTAATGCACCTTGTACAGATACCTTATCGCACCTATCCATAGTTTACAGTATATCCAGTGATCTAGAAAATGTCTTTAAAGCTTCCACGATTTAATTTACATGGCAAGATACCTACTTGAACTAATTCTTTTATTTTAAAAGAAAAATGGTTCCATGTCCATTTTTATGCCCCTGTATCAGACTGAAACAATGGTCAATGACATGAACTTTCGAGAGATACTTTTGGGTATCTCAGAGCGATATTCTGTGTGAAATTGGTATATATCTCTACAATGACAAATTGGTCCATTGCTTTTGTTTAAGTAACAATCAAATAAAATAAGAGTTATTAGTATATCTATAGAAGAATTCATATTCTTAGAGAAGGTTCCATGCTCTACCGAGGTTATCTTGGAAAATAAAAGTTATTCACCTTCCACAAAAATTTATTTCAGAATGTATCATCCGCCCAACTTTCCTGTTCTCTGGAAAATACCTTTAAATTGCTTTGATTAGGTTTATTTGGACCAGGATTGCAGATACCACCACAGAGCATTTGTATTATTATCAACAATGGCCTAAATTTCAAGTATCTACCGCATTTCCCGTCTTTATTATGCCCTAAATCTTCTTAAATTATTATTTGTCTGATGTACATAGTTAATTAAACCAATTTTAGAGAATAAACTTTAACTCATTATGATAGTTAATGATTCCTAGACAGGAATGATTCCTGTGATAAGCTCTATAATATGATTTCTCTCGCATTCATTTAATAATTTCCTCCTCAATGCATGGTGCAAATCATTTTCAAAATAAACCCACAAAACGTCGAACCGTGATAAGGAGACTGTGGTCAGAAAATTGTGATCGTCTGTACTGCCTTATCGATATCCTAGCATGGTAGAATGTCCGGATGCAACAGCCTAGACAAAAACAATTGTTTTATCTATTCCAGGCAGTTGAGAAAAAAAAAAGAACTCAATGATGAAGTTTCAACTTTAACACCCTGTATCTTGGGTGTCTTTGTGAATCTGCTTTCTTAATTCATTATTTATGGTACAGCCTATACAAGGTGAGTTATACGGCATTGCCAAATGTCATGACTGCCTATGATCTATCTTCACATGATGACAACTGATCAAATGCGAAGTTACCTTTGGCAAAGTTTACTGAATAAAATACTGTTTACATAAATTATATATAAAAGTTTAAAATAAGTTTACTGAATAAATATTTTATTCAGTAAACTTTGCCTTTGGAATGTTCTTGACGTATCCTTTTGGATTGAATAAAAGGCGGGTAATTTGAATTTTAATTGAATAGTTGGCAACAAAAAATTCTATATAAACAATTTTCTTAACAAGCCTAATATAGCTTTTTATTTTTTATATTAATATTTATTTTTTTTGTTAAACTTGTATATATGAAACTTTTGTCACTAGTTAGAATTTAGTTTCTAACTTTTTCACGGGTTGAACACCAAAGATCGGTATATTTAGTGAAAAAAAATTATATAATGTTTTTTTAGTTATATGTTTATAAGATGCTCAGACGTGTATTATTATAATTGGGAAAAAGGGACTAAACGGACCATAGTAAAATATACTATATATTATTAATCACAAAATTAATTTTTATTATTATATTAGAAGTGTATAGAATAACGTAATCTGCTTTAGATGTTTCACAAAAATATTGTTATAAAGGAGAAAACACATTATATAGACAAACTTATATATAATGTTTTCTCTTCTAGTTTCAATAGCCAATAATTATTATCAGTCAACGAAAAAATGTATATTATTATTATTATTATATTCTGTCCTTTTAAATATTGTGAATTTTATATACTCTCCTTTATTATTATGGCAGATTATGTAGTTATAAGTCTTTTTGTAGATTTTAAAAAACCACTTATTTAGTGATATTTTTTATTTAATAAGACACAATTATATACGTTGCATATTGTAAATAAAATTTAAACTTAAAAATAAATGTTTTAACAGTGGCTATATCTCTTTATTTTACTCTTCACACGTGTTTTGCCAATGATGTTATAGCATCTTCGGGAAAAGATTAAAACTGCATAAGCAGTTATTATAATTTTAACTGAATAAAGTTTATTTTATGTGTCTAGCTTGATTAGATAAAGAGTTATAGAGGAAAAAGTTGCAGCTTGACGCAGTTGGGTCCAGCTGACGTGAAGTAAACTTCTAATGGCCATAACTCCTAAACTACCAATGCTATTGCAAAAAATTAAAAATATTTTAATTGACAATTACTTATACTGTAATTTTGGTCATAAAGTTCTTGACCGTAATCCAATTACCAACGAAGATATAAGAACTTTTTGAGTCATGACTTCTCTAACACGGACACCTTGTCTTATAATTGAAATATCTTCAGTGGTACTGAGTTTAGAACAAAAGTAGTTATTATTAATATTTTAGTTTTTAGTATTTTTAACCTAATAAAGTTTATTTCATGTTCCTAGCTTTAATAGATAAAGAGTTATAGAGGAAAAAGTTGGAGCTTGACGCAGTGAGGTCCTGCTGACGTGAAGTAAACTTCTAATGGCCATAACTCCTAATTTACTAATGCCATTTCAAAAAATTAAAAAGATTCTTATTGATAATTACTTATACTCTAATTTTGGTCATAAAGTTCTTGACCGTAATTCAATTACCAAAGAAGATATAAGAACTTTTTGAGCCCTGGCTTCTCTAACACGGCCACCTTGTTTTATAATTGAAATATCTTCAGTGGTACTGAGTTTAGAGCAAAAGGATTTATTATCAATATTTTAGTTTTTAGTATTTTTAACCCAATAAAGTTTATTTAATTTTTCTAGCTTTAATAGATAAAGAGTTATGAAGGAAAAAATTGGAGCTTGACGCACTGGAGTCCTGCTGACGTGAAGTAAACTTCTATTGGCCATAACTTCTAAACTACCAATGCTATTGAAATAAATTAAAAATATTTTTATTAATAATTAATTATACTGTAATTTTGGTCATAAGTTTCTTGATCGTAATTCTAATACCAACGAAGATATAAGAACTATTTGAGCCATGGCTTCTTTAACACGGACACCTTGTCTTATAATTGAAATATCTTCAGTGGTACTGAGTTTAGAACAAAAGTGGTTATTATCAATATTTTAGTTTTTAGTATTTTTAACCCAATAAAGTTTATTTCATGTTTCTAACTTTAATAAATAAAGAGTTATAGAGGAAAAAGTTGCAGTTTGACGCAGTTGGGTCCTGCTGACGTGAAGTAAACTTCTAATGGCCATAACTTCTAAACTACCAATGCTATTTTAAAAAATTAAAGAGACTTTTATTGATAATTACTTATACTGTAATTTTGGTCATAAAGTTCTTAACCGTAATTGAATTAGCAACGAAGATATAAGAGCTTTTTGAGCCATGGCTGCTCTAACATGGACACCTTGTCTTATAATTAAAATATCTCCAATGGTACTGATTTTTGAACAAAAGTAGTTATTATTAATATTTTAGTTTTTAGTATTTTTAACCCAATAAAGTTTATTTAATTTTTCTAGCTTTAATAGATAAAGAGTTATGAAGGAAAAAGTTGGAGCTTGACGCAGTAAGGTCCTGCTGACGTGAAGTAAACTTCTAATAGCCATAACTTCTAAACTACTAATGCTATTTCAAAAAATTAAAAAGATTCTTATTGATAATTATTTATACTCTAATTTTGGTCATAAAGTTCTTGACCGTAATTCAATTCCCAAGGAAGATATAAGAACTTTTTGAGCCCTGACTTCTCTAACATGGACACCTTGTCTTATAATTGAAATATCTTCAGTGGTACTGAGTTTAGAATAAAAGTAATTATTATCAATATTTTAGTTTTTAGTATTTCTAACCCAATAAAGTTTATTTAATTTTTCTAGCTTTAATAGATAAAGAGTTATGAAGGAAAAAGTTGGAGCTTGACGCAGTGAGGTCCTGCTGACGTGAAGTAAACTTCTAATGGCCATAACTCCTAATTTACTAATGCTATTTCACAAAATTAAAAAGATTCTTATTGATAATTACTTATACTCTAATTTTGGTCATAAAGTTCTTGACCGTAATTCAATTACCAAAGAAGATATAAGAACTTTTTGAGCCCTGGCTTCTCTAACACGGACACCTTGTCTTATAATTGAAATATCTTCAGTGGTACTGAGTTTAGAACAAAAGTAATTATTATTAATATTTTAGTTTTTAGTATTTTTAACCCAATAAAGTTTATTTAATTTTTCTAGCTTTAATAGATAAAGAGTTATGAAGGAAAAAGTTGGGGCTTGACGCACTGGAGTCCTGCTGACGTGAAGTAAGCTTCTAATGGCCATAACTCCTAAACTACTAATGCTATTTCAAAAAATTAAAAAGATTCTTATTGATAATTACTTATACTGTAATTTTTGTCATAAAGTTCTTGACTGTAATCCAATTAATAACGAAGATATAAGAACTTTTTGAGCCATGGCTTCTCTAATATTGACACCTTGTCTTATAATTAAAATATTCCCAGTGGTACTGAGTTTAGAACAAAAGTGGTTATTATTAATATTTTAGTTTTTAGTATTTTGAACCTAATAAAGTTTACTTCAGGTTTCTAGCTTTAATAGATAAAGAGTTATAGAGGAAAAAGTTGGAGCTTGACGCACTAGGGTCCTGCTGACATGAAGTAAACTTCTAATGGCCATAACTTCTAAACTACTAATGCTATTTCAAAAAATTAAAAAGATTCTTATTGATAATTACTTATACTCTAATTTTGGTCATAAGATTCTTGACCGTAATTCAATTACCAAAGAAGATATAAGAACTTTTTGAGCCATGGCTTCTGTCAATTGGATACCTTGTCTTATAATTAAAATATCTCCAGTGGTACTAAGTTTAGCAAAAAAGTTGTTATTACCAATATTTTAGTTTTTAGTATTTTTAACTCAATAAAGTTTATTTCATGTTTATAGCTTAAATAGATAAAGAGTTATAAAGGAAAACGTTGGAGCTTGACGCAGTGGGGTCCTGCTGACGTGAAGTAAACTTCTAATGGCCATAACTTCTAAACTACCAATGCTATTTTAAAAAATTAAAAAGATTTTTATTGATAATTACTTATACTGTAATTTTTGTCATAAAATTCTTGACCGTAATTCAATTCCCAAGGAAGATATAAGAACTTTTTGAGCCCTGGCTTCTCTAACATGGACACCTTGTCTTATAATTGAAATATCTTCAGTGAAAGTGGGTTTAGAGCATAACTAATTAATATCAAAGTTTTAGTGTTTAATATTTTTAACATAATAAAGTTTATTTTACATGTCTAGCTTACTTGGATGAAAAGTTATGCAAGAAAAACTGTGAGCATGGATCACGAAAAGTTTGCTGACGTGGCGCAAACTTTAAATTGCTATATTTCCTAGTCAGCTAGACTAAAAATATTATTTGTTATAAAATCTTCTAGATAAAGACTTAGACTCTCAAAAGAGTTATAACACTCTTGACTGTCCAAGATTACCAAAGAAGTTATGAGTGGTTATTGCGTTCAGGACTTGTACAAATGTGAACTTTACAAATACCAAGCTAAGAAAACCAATATTTATTAAAAAATAAATGTTACTCCAAGACAAATTTAATGTTTTATTTAATTAGACAAAATACAATTTTCATTTGCAGCAGTTTTCCACGACGACGTATTTTCCTCGCATACGACGTCACAAAAACAAGCGAAAAAAAAAAGATTTACATTTCCCAAAAAAATAACATAATTTTATTACAATAGTATATAAGGATCTTAAAAAGTAAACATGATGATGGTGCATTAGGTTCACATCAAAAGTACAATATTATACACATTTAACAAGTTTATTTTTGACGATAAAATCGTGAAAATTTGCTTTAGTAACCGGCCAGTTCGGCGAAGGTGGAGTCCATCTCGTCTGCGAGTGACTTGTATCTGTCTTTGTTGATACCCAACTCGTCTGAAACGTAAATAAGGTTAAATTGTATTGATTGAAATAATATGGTGGAGGTACTAGGATAGGGGGTATAAGGAACCACTTTTCACTTTGTTCCTTTCCAAGGTGTTAGTTATGTAAATAAAAAGAGGTTTCCAGAAAATTGCTTGCAAACATTTTTCAGTTTTTCGTCATTTTCTTCCACTGTATGGGAAATAAAATGAAAATTTATTTTTTCAGACCTAGTTGCTAATATTCTGAACAACTTTTGTAAAAATTATTTTTTTTGTATTTCCTTTGGTTCTTGAGTTGTAGTGAGCTGTTTGGAACAGTTATAAAAAAATCAATTTGTATTTTTTTGCGAGAAACGCTCAAATAAATATGTATAAACAGTTCCAATTTTCTATTTTAAGTGATTTTTGGTTTAAGTTCATTTCCTTGTAACTTGTAATAAGTGAAAAAAATTTTTTTTTTTTATAATAAAAAAATATAATAAAATCCATTTATTTATTTAAAAATAACGTAAAGTGACATATCTTTGGTGGTAACACCCTCAAAAATAGCATTGGAGCTTACGGGGGCGGTAACATGCAAGTTGATTTTCTTTTTAAAAAAAAATTACATATTTTTTTTAAAAATTTAAATTTGAATGTAAATAAATAGTTTCGCTTTAAAACACAAGAATCAAATGACATTGATCTTAACCGGCAAAAAAAACTTACCAAAATAAAGCATATAAGCATTGCAGTTGAGGCAGCATCTAAAGCGGAAGCAAAGGACGGTGAGCATGGTAAGCGTTGCATACAAACAGGAAAATAATGTAAAAATGTTGCTACTAATTATACAGCTCGTGTAGGAACAATATACATATAAATAAACTTATATTAAGGCACTAAATAAACAATTATTATTATATCATTTTTTCATTAATTTGGCAGCTGAAGACTTAATAAGCCATTAATCTGGAGGAAAAATTCCAAAGATTCCACTAGATTAATGGGATATTTATTACTATAGAAACGACAAATTAGGTCTATTTTTTCTGTCCTAACGAAGACATTTCCACGAACGTCTTATCTATATCTGTCACAATACCGATGTACTTGTTCTTTTCCTTGAACACAAAATCTGAAAAAGCCAAAGCAGATTAAGTTAAAGCGAGAAGCAGCGTCAAGACACTCTCATCATCAACAATAATTAATTGAATCAGAAACGTACCTTCGAGCCTGTCAACCTCCTTCTGCAACTTCTTGACGGTTTTCTCGGCGAACTCGGCACGAGCCTCTGCTTCCTTCAGCTTAACGGTCAAAGATTTCAACTGTTTCTTGAACTCCTCCACTCTCTGGTTGGCCTTCTCTTCGGACACCTCCAGAGATTTGAGGGAGTTACCCACTACTTTCAGTTCCTCTTCCAGTTCCATGATCTTGGCGTCACCACCCTTGACACGATCCTCGGCTACTTCCAGTTCGTCTTCAACGAAGGCCAACTTGCGGGACACCTCGTCCGATTTGTTGTCGGCATCTTCTGCCAGCATGCGAGCTTCTTTCAGTTGGTTGGTCAGCTGGTCCATACGTTCCTCGTCTTGTTGGGAACGGTTTTCCAATACTTTGCACATACTGTTTAAAAGGTGATATTAGTCGAGGAATTTGAAAGTTGTTCTTTTTTTACGTAGAATCAACTAAATCTTAATACACGTAGGCCATAGTAACTCCTCTCCAAGCACTTTAAGACATTTTTTTGTATTTTACATTCATTTTAGACACCAATATCTCAAAAACCACTGGGAATATTCTCTTGAGACAGATAGAAGAATATTTCTAGGCATATTCTTGCTCTGAGTACAAAATCTGTGAAGAACGAATCCCTAGTTTTTATGGAAATTAAACACCATTCAACAGTTAAATGAATGTTCATTTAAGGTATTTATTCACTTCGAAGTCCAAAATCTCAAAGACTACTAAGAATATACTAATTAAATTAAAAGCATAATATTCTGTACAAATACTGTTTTAAGTCCGAAACAATTCAAGCTTATGTTTCGGGGTAGGTATTGAATATTTTATGAATAAAATGTCAGCACACTTTATAGTCTAATTTTAATTTAATTACATACAAAAAGTAATATTTCAAGATGATTCAAGGGGTATTTAAGATGCGGTAGAATGCCAAATAATCGCCTTTTACCCCCTTTTTGGCATGAAAACGTATCTTGGACCCTGGAATCATTGACGATCGCAATGAATTGATAGTTTACGTCTGTGATAGGTTTAATTATATACGAAAATCATATTTCAAGATGATTCAAAGCTTATTGGAGAGATGATAAATTATAAAAAATAAATATATATTCATAAATTACTTGGGAAACAGTTAATGAATTATAATGAAAGAAGGAGTAAAGAAGTAGAAGCATTATTTAAAAATCTATTTAAAGATTGATTTAGTGTTAAAAAAATAGACTAGAATTAAGTAAACAAGAGGTCAGAGTCGAATTTCCATCTTAATCATGTTAAGTCCTTTAAGAAAGAAATGTTTTAATACTTTAAGCTGTATCAAAGTGACTATAAAGTAAAAGAGAAGAAATATGGAGAAAATGGAAGTTTAATTTAAAAATCAAGCCTACTTATTCAACACCCTTTTAAGAATATTCCAATTATTTCCTGATAATATTCCTAAAAGTAGTAGGAAATTCAGCAAAATAATTGCGAAAACTGCTCTACCTACCCAAATCCTTGGCCTTGGCCGAAAATTACATTTTTACCCTCAAAGACCATAATATTAACCTAAAAAAAATTATAGAAATATTTCAAGTGGTTCTTGAGATATGTCCAAAAACGTCCGCTAGTGAGGAAAAATCTTTAGGCGCTGCAATACAAGTTCCTTCAACTACGATGACTCTTGGACCTTGGATGACAAAATTGCTTATAACCCAGTGAGTTTTTGAGGTACAAAAATCGTTCTAATATAAAATTGTCAAGGAAAGGTCACCCTTTCTTCTACTGAAGCCCTTTAAAATGCATCCAAAAACGTGCGTTTTTACCATTAAATATAACCTCAGCAATTATTTTGTAATAACGTATAAGAATTATGAAGATATTTTTACTGGTTAATTATATAAAAATTGAAGTATATTTGACATTGACTATTTACCGAGAACTTTCGTCGGCGGCCTGTGACGCTTCGGCCAGTTTGGTAGTGGCGGTGGCCAAACGTTCCTCGGAACGCTCGAGATCTTCTTCAATCAGCTGGAGTTTCCTGTTTTGGGCGGCCACTTCAGACTCAGCCTATAAAGTATTCACCAAACGTCACAAACACTGTCATTATTACATCATCAATGTAACAGACTTACGTTAGTCAAAGCCTTATCTTTTTCTTCCAAATTCTTGTTGGCCTGGTCCAGGTTGCTCTTGGTGTTTTCCAGGTCCTGTTCCACTTGGGACAGTTTCTTTTGAAGGTCCCGAAGCTACAAAAGAAACACATTAGGGTATTAGGGCCTTTAAGATCAACCTTAATCCTAAAACGTACTTCTTCGTTGAGTTTTTCAACGCGGGCATTGGCATCCTTGGCCTGTCCTTCCATCGCGTCGGCTTTGTCGGCCGCATTGTCCTTCTCAAGCTTCATCGCTTGCATCTTCTTCTTGATCGCGTCCATGGCTGCGGTTGTTGGTCGTACGGTCTAACAAGAACAAGAAACAAGGGTGCCTGCAACAAATTTCGCTTGTTAGTCTCTTGGATGTGCAAGGAAAGTAATCCGGAATCGGGACGTAATTTAGTACATTGTGTAAAGAGTATTAAAATGGGTAATAATCAACAAACAATTAATTCGCTTATTTACTAAAACAAGGTAATAAATTGAAAGAGTCAATAGAGTCAAATTTCTGCAATTTTTTCTGCAATGGAGGTATTAAAATTATTAGAACCTATACTAATAAATATCTGCTGAATAATAGGATAGATAAAGTTTAATTTTGTGTAATAGCATGGCACAGTCAAGTTGATTGTGAATTAAATTAAATCAGAACACTTGTGAGAACTATTTTCTTCTAATCAAAAGGAATTGCATATTAGACAATTTAAGTAAAAGTTTCCTAAAGGAAGACTTTAAGAATCCTTGAACAGTATATGAGGTTTAACGTATGACAGCTTTAAAAACCTCCTCTCAATCCGTTCCTTTTTTTTATGTTTATAAATCAGATCCTGTCCAGAGGCAATTAATAACTTTAAAAAATTTGTTTTTTCAAAAAATTCAAACTCGCATTTTATTTATCTAACAAGCCTAATAGTAAAATTAAAAAAAAAAAACAATCATCAACCCCCATATTTAATTTCGACGGACTGGTTTGTGCTGTCATTTTCATTTAGCGAATTTAGTGAAAAGTTTAATTAAAACTGTTCAAAAAACAAATTGACGCGCGTTGACGCGATTGCCCCATTCAAATATTTAAACTTGATTACGTGAAAAACGAGACCGCGCTATTTTTAATTCTAATTTGAAATTTTACAAAATTGATATTTTGTCTTGGCGTCTTCTTGTCACCATGATATGAGCCGCTCAGAGGAAAAGTAGTATATATCAGTATTTTTTAATTTTTGAGGGTTACCATTAATTATGTTTCTACTGGTCTAATATATTCAGTCAAAAACTGGTGTAAGTCAAAATTTTAACTTAGCTAAGATAAGAGCTTCCTAACGTTTTTTCTCTCAACATAATGGAGTCGTTCGCTGGAATAGTGGTATCATTCAAAACACCACGCTATTCCGATGTCGCGCCAGGTCCTATTAAACTCGCTTTTTCTTGTTTAGTCAAATTTTTTTAGTGTTACGGTACGTAGTGTGTAGATCAGTTACTGTAGCTAAGAAAAAAGATATGATAGAACTTCTTCAGTAGATTCCCCCGATTCAGCATGAGTTCTTCCTGGACTTACTGACAAAAAAAGATGCTGTTGGCAGTGGTCCATTATCCAATTCTTATGAAGATTAATTTGCTTAATAACTTGTTCTTACTCTCCTTACCGTAAGTTTAGTATGTAAGATAAGTAGTAGTAATGTTTTGCTCTTCAAGCTCTATATTTTTTGAACACTTTTATCAGTAATAGATATCATAGTAAACATACTACAGCTATTATTTTTCTTTGGCTCATCAGTTTTGTGAAATTTGGTTAACTTTTACGAGGAAAAGTGATATAACTCTCCAAGTTATACCACTTTTCTGCTATGTTTTTGAAAAAAAACTTACTGGAAGAATAACATTGGGCGGCAAAAATGCAATTAATGGGCGCAATCAGTAAAAATGTTTACCATATGAAATTTTAGTACAGGGTTATTATAAATATGAACAAAAAGTAAAGAATATGTTACTGTAATTTTTTAATTCATCCAGATGCAAAATATCAATTTTCTAAATTTCTACTTTAAGGGAGTTAGACCACTTTTCCGCTGAATGGTTCATATAGAATCTCAACAAAGTCTAATTTTTCTCTTGTTTTAAAATGACAGATACGATGACTAGATACAGATATGAAGATAAGTTTTCTCTTTTTTTTCCTTGTCCAATATTCAAATGATGACGTTTGTAAGAGGAACATAACGTAGCGTCTCTCGACAGTGACAGTTGACATTTTTTAACATTTCAAATTTAGCTACTGATTAGCGGAAAATAATTAAGCACTTAAGAGACATGACCGTTTGATACAAACATTGCTCAGACTTAGCCTGGAGATAAAGCCAAAAATGACTTGGTTGACTCGGATATTTCGAATTCATAATTCTTGGTGAAAGTTTACTGTGAAGTCTCACTCCAATATCCCGAAAAGAGTTTAGCCTAGATAATCTTACAGTGTTTTTAGAGTGATTATATAGTTTTAAGCAATCATTTATTGAGTTTTTAAAGAGGAGTTTGGGATCATCATCATAAGAAAGTACTCGCGAATTAAGTCTGACACACACGTCATCAATAAAAATATCAAATAAAAGTAAACCAAGTACTCACTATTCACTTGACTCTCAGATAGATCAAATAGCTTAACCTTAAAAAAGGAAACTGGAGATTTAACTTGTAAAATCCTTTTGACAGTTCAGTATGGCTCATATCAAGTTACGAAGAGTGATCCCGATTTTCAGCTGTAGTAATTACTATGTTAGTTGCTGTGGAGCGACCTTTTAAGAAGACATGTTGCGAAAAAGATAGTCGGTTTTTTACTTGATGGAATATTTTATTGAGTACTAGGCATTTGAAAGTTGTTAATAATTGTAATAGATCTGTTATTGCTAATATCGCTTTTTTTGTGAATACAGCTTAATTTTGAGCGCTTTCAAGTAGTAGAAACTGAATGAGTGTAAAAGCACAAATCAAAGAGATATAAAGAGTATTCCAACAAGAGATTTTGTGCGAATTGAAACGTATTGACGTCACTGCATTATTTTTTTGTGAAACAAGAAACAAGGGTGCCTGTAACAAATATCACTTATTAGTCTCTTGGATATGCAAGGAAAGTACGTCCGAAATCAGGACGATTTGTGGTGGCCATTTGGCAGATAACGAGTTCCACGTCTAATTGTACATTGTCCAGCTATAAACACTACCCTAAATATCTTGCAGATATGTTATAAAATTTTTATTTTATTCGTTGTTATTAGCATGGGACACCTCTTATTGAAACACCCTTTATAATAGGGGCAACAAGTGCGTAAGCACAGTTTTTTATTAAAACAGTTATAATTTAGTCTGGTCCTTTTTATCGTTAAAGAACGTCGAAACGTCTTGAAAAAAAACTTGCTGAATGTACCTAACAAACCCATAAATTAAAAAAATAAACAATCAATAAAAAAATTGAGATTAGTGAATTTGTACGTCAGGGTATATTGTATATTATATGCAAACGTAAGGTATTATTAAGCGAATTTATTTTTTTTAAAAATTAATAAAATTTAGATATATATTTTTTGAAAAAAAGTAAAGTATAAATAGCTTCGGTGGTAACGCCCCAAAAAGTAACATTGGATCTTATGGGGGTGATCTCACGCAAGTTGATGTTTTTGACAAATTTAAAAAAGAACAAAGAATGGAAGCAAAGCATTAATAACATTAGTTTATTTTTTACATAAATTCAATTATACAAGACAATTTTGAGATTGATTGGCAAAGTAATTGAAAAATCTTTTGAGGGTAAAATTCTTAAAATTTTCCTTATAGGGTTTTTAAAGGGTTGGTACTGTCGAAGTTATATTCTTTTAGAGATTTAAAAAATAAATTCAAAAGAGCCATTTATGGAGACCCTAGAATATAGGAAATAAAATTATTATTTATTTAAAAATACAGTTCTTTTGCTGCATGGTAGCTCCCCTAAAAATTATATGACGAATTACGAGGTTGATACCATACAAGTTGTCTTTCTCTCTATAACGCAGCAACAAGTAGCTTCAATCAACAACGATATTAGAGCAATCTTGGAGTGCGGCGGTAACAATCTGGTAAATTTTAACGCTAAAAAAACGCAGGCTACAGTATTTACGATGAAGACTAACCTTGGTGGCCCGGAGCTGGTTATGGCAGGGAAAACATTGCCAATGAAATCATGTTTGCATCTTCTAGGAGTCGAGGTCACCAACAGTGTGTCCTGGCATGACCACGTTGCCGAGGTCGCCAGGGCGGCTTCCAAAAAACTCGGAGTGCTTTTCAAAACGAAAAAACTGTATACACCAGAACAGCTGCTGACTCTTTATAAAGCTTAAATACGCCCTTCCCTTGAGTATTGCTCGCATGTCTGGAGCCCTGCACCCAAGCATAGTTTAAACCTGCTGCATTCTATACAGAAGAGAGCTATTCGTCTTATCGACAAACCAGAACTGACAAAGAGTCTGGATAGTCTGGAGCACAGGAGAAAGGTGGCTGATCTCTGTTTATTCTACCGTTATTATCACGGTAAGTGCTCCGAGCTGAGCTGGCAGGCCTGATTCCACCCAGGGCTGTTCCGGCGAGAAGGACGCGTCTAGCAGTTGCGGCTCATCAACATCGAGTCCACCTGCCTACCCCAAGGACGTCGCTGTATCGGGACTCATTCATCTGGGGAACATCTTCTTTGTGGAACAGGCTTCCACCTCACATATTTCCCGACGCATACAACCTACAGCGATTCAAGATAAACGCCCACAAATATCTTCGCGCAAGCACCACACCAAGAGTGACATAGGACTTTCCTCTTGTGTTTACCATAAAAAAAAAATATATATATCTAATTCCACTCAACCAGATGCCTACATAAATATATGAAATTGTATGCTAGGTTTCTGCGGCTATTTTTATTTCAATGTTATCGTGGCTCGTACGTCAGCTGTATGAGCTCATTATAAACCAACAAAACAAGAAGATGAAGAAATCATAAGTTTTGCCAAACTGGATAATACAAAAATAGTCTGTGCTGTTCGGTCCCGACCTAAATTCCGTCAGTTTATTTTGGTATCATTTGGCCTTTTTTTTTCGTTTAATGAGAATATCACAGTACGCTGAAATTGTCATTAAGCGAAAAAACAATTGAAAATGACACTAGGGCTGTACTACTGTTTCTGAATGAAATATGTGAGCTGAAAAACGCTCCATAAAACTATTGTACAGCTCGACCCGTTCTATTTTCGGCGAATTTTTGTATAAAAGAAATTTAAATTTATTTATTTGAGTCTTTGGGATACAAGCAGAACAAGTCCAAGATTACTGTTATTATGATTTTACAATTTGTATTTTATTATAAATTATTAAGTGTCAATTATTTATGTATTGTATTTTAATACTTGAAAAGTTGTATTTCTAAAATTTCCATGATTAAATTATATATTTCTGTTTACATAAGATCATGCTGTTGTGTTTTATTTTTATACCTGTATAACTTAAATAAACATTATTACTGAAAGAATATGACATGTATGTGTCAATATAATTTGTTGTCCGAATTCCCTTTAAATTTTTTAAAAATAATTTACGCATTAAAAGAAAAAAAAGCAATAAAATGTGTGGTCGGAGCTCAATTGTTTTTGAATGAAATAATGGGTCTACCAATAGAAGTGATAGAAGTTTAGTGGGCCATGTACGCAAAATGGTATGTGTCAAAACGCGGATCAAGCGTCAGTTGTGTTAAGTATACTTCGACATTTCATCATGAATCGTTTAAGTCGAGAGTAACGTATAGCTATCGTGAAAAGGTATTACGAAAATTCGCAATCGGTTAGAGCCTGTTAGCGTGCTCTTAGAGAAGATTTTGGCCATCGTGGACGGCGTTCTGAGCTTGCAATAAGGCGTATAATTAACAAGTTTGAATGGGAGTACACTCTTCTGGATAATAAGCCACAAACGCGACAAGAAAGTGCAAGGACCGCTGAAAATATCGCCGCTGCAAGAAAAAGTGTTGACGCGAATAACAATGTGTCTTTTTTCCGTTCCGTGTGTCCGTTCTCAGCAATTAGGCATTTCACCAATGTCTCTGTGGCGCATTTTGAAGAAAGACTTAGGCCTACATCCATATAAGATGGTTCTAACTCAAGAATTGAAGCCTGCTGACCATGGTTTGCGAAGAACGTTTACCGACTGGGCCCTGTTGCAGTTGGAACAAAATGCCGGGAAACAATTTTGGGAAACAAATCACCTTTTCAGATGAAGCCCGTTTTTTCTGTCAGAACAATCCCCATAAATTAGTACAGGTGCCATTACACCCGTTAAAAGTGACTGTGTGGTGTGGTTTGCATGTCGGTGGAATTATCGGTCCATACTTTTTTGAGGATGCAGAGGGGCGTACTGTGACAGTCAACGGAGAGCGCTACCGCGACATGATAACAAACTTTCTTTGGCCTGCAATTGATGGTGGAGAACAGAATTAATTTATAAGAGCCCGAGCCACAATTAATTTATTAAGAGAGCGTTTTGAAGATCGAATAATTTCGCGGCATGGCAATATCAACTAGCCACCAAGGTCCTGTGATCTTACTCCCCTGGACTTTTTTCTTTGGGGATATGTGAAGTCGAAGGTGTATTCTGAGAATCCTCAAACCATCAATGAGTTGACAGTTAACATAACTAGGGTTATTCGCGAAATTCAGCCCAACTTGTGATTGAAAATTGGATTCATCGTCTAAATGTCTGCCAACGTAGCCGAAGTGGACATCTTAATGATATTTTGTTTAAAACATAATGTTACATAATAAACTACTAAACACTAAACAATTCCTTTTTATTTTTTAGCAATTTAAACTTATATCATTCTTATTGGTAGACCCTATATTTGGCAATTCAATATCAAAAAATAACTCATAAAAGCGCGAAAAAATCTAGCATAAAACTACTCGAGTCGTCTCGTTCTATTTTCGTCGAATTTTGTAAGTTTTGGCAGTGCATACCAGGATGTAGGCGGCATTCAATGTATTTTTAATATCCCTGTTTACCAAAAAAAAAAACTGAATTTTGGCAAACGGTATTTATACATATCGATTTCTGTTTATTAGAAAGTGAAAACACTAACAACATATTAAGTTCATTATTGCCTTAAATCGTAGTGTTTATTTAATTTGAAAGTATCTGCGTGAGTTGATTGGTATTTTCAGTCAATATATGGAGAAAGACCCTGTACAGGGTTGAATTTTTAGTATGTTTTAGTTGCAGGTTTGAATTAACTTTTCTTTTAAAATGAAATTTTGTGTAAATGTACAGGATGTCCCAGGAAATACGGGCCAAAGTAATGCCATCAAAAATATCACAATTGCAAAAATCACTTTTTAAAATTCCTAATAAAACATATTTAGGGCCACTGTACAGGGTTGAACTCTTAGTATGTTTTAGTTAAGGGTTCGAACTAACATTTCATAACTCTAGGTAATTAAGAATGCCTATAAATGTTATACGCTTATAAACATAATGGATATTCCAGTAGTGAAAAGAGAGCAATTTTTAGATGAATGGTTTGATCGTGACAGTGAATTTCCATGGACTCCGCGTAGCCCGGATCTTAATCCTTTGGATTTTTTCTTTCAAGGTTATATTAAGTCATTAGTTTATTTTTACATGAGGGCAACTATTGAAAAAAATTCATGATTTTGCCAATGTTATCAGGAATAAACAAGACGTGTGTTAAAGAAGTGTTAAACTATGCAAGAAAATGGTTGAATGTTGGTCGAAAGAAGTGTAGTACACCTTTTTTTATTAAAAATCATCATGTGAATATAATATAACTGGGGCCCTCTATATTTTATGTCAAAAATAGAATAAAATCATATTTCTCATCAGAACACAATACAATTTCAGGGGATCTAATTGCAAATAAAATTTTTGTTGTAAAATTATATTTTCTTTGTATTTTTCAATTCAAAATAACTCCAGTACCTAATGTTTAATTTGAATATTTACTTAATTTCGATTTTTAATATATCTTGACTGTTAAATATGAAAACATAATACTATAAGAAATCACAAGTTAAGTGGTAACACCTCGAAAAATAACATTACGCCTTATGGGGATGATACCATGCAACGGTATGTCCTTGACAGTTTAAATATAAAAAATGAGTAAGAACGAATAAAGTGAAATTAAAAATTAAATCAGATTTTATAGACCCGAAAAAATTAATGAATAGATGACACCATGGCTAGTAACCGCGTGACGTCATCATGCGGGCGCCATCTTGAAATTTTTGACTGGCCAATTTTGGTCAGTAACAATGCGAGCTTCTAAATTAATTTTAATTCTTCTAAATTGTTATGTATAAATTCAAATAAAACAAAATGGTTAGTTAGCATTCCGTACATTCCACAGCATTTGTTACCTTCAGCACTATATAATAATATCAATAATCACACTAAAATGAACACTGTTCCTCGATCACACTGTTCACTACTTTCCAAAAAAAGCCCAAAAAAAGGAGCTTTTCTAGTTAAAAACTCGATGAAAAACAGAAATTCTTCTTTTCGTATCACCTACCTTTAAGCCTGTCGGCGCTTCGGAGATGTACGCTGATGTCCTAAAAGCTACAAAGGCGTCGCGACGCACAGCGCCGCCGGCGAATTTTCGGTAGGAGGCAGGCGTCCCTCCCACCCTCCTCCACCACCCGTATACGACGACGTCCCTCTCCCACCTCCGCGCATGGTCTAATTAAGGCACTTACAGCGGTACCGAAAATCTTCCTCTCGCGTTTCATTTTGTTTATATCGATAAATTATTTATGAAAATCCATCACGGTTTCGTATGTATTGAGTTAAGTAGGTTTTGCAAGCAGATCGTATAATTTAATGAAGGAAAAGCGCATATTTTTATATATTAGTTAGACGTTTGATGGTTATTTTGGCGGAACGGGCATCAAAACGCATTTCAAGTCAATGGAACAAACATGCGGCCGGCATTTTAATTAGGAATAGGTTAGTTCAATATATATTCTGCTGATTTACTATATATATCAATTGAATATTATGCTGCTTACTCTTCATATTTTGTAGTAGTACTATCTACAACAAATAGCTCAATTCTATGTGTGAAAAATCGCAGATTATTCCTTTCATTAACAAATGACGCGTGTAAGAATTTATCAGGTATACAAAATATTAAAAACGGTTTTAGAAAAATGCTCTTTTCTATAACTTATAAGTTCTATTATAAAGTACAGCAACAAAAAAGATTTATACTAATACAGGGTTTCTATCTATAACCTGACACATTTTAACTGCTTATAAGTCGAGAACGGAAAATGACAACAATGTGCGGTTTTCACAGAACTTCATCAATATTTTTAAAAATTTTTTTGACAATGTTGCCAAGTTTCAAAATTTACCTGAAATAGGAGCATAGAATAAATACTTTTTATAGACATGGCAAATGCGCAAATTATTTAATTATGATCTTGAACATGCTAAAGCGATACGTAAGCAATTAATTACCAGAAAATGTTCATCAATCACCGAATATGTATTCTACGAAAATTTTCAAAAAATAATGAATTTAAGACAATTTATACCTTTTTTGAAAGGGGATTTTTGATCAGGTTTTCATGTGAAATTAAAAAGTACAGCGTGTTACATTTAAAATTTTTGAGAAATCGGCCTTTGAAAATCATCAAGTTTTTTCCTCGTATTTCAGGTAAATTTTGAAACTTGGCAACACTGTCGAAAAAAACTTTCAAAATATTGATAAAGTTCTGTGAAAACCGCACATTGTTGTCATTTTTCGTTCTCGACTTATAAGCAGTTAAAATGTGTCAGTTTATAAATTATCCGTAACTCCGTCAAAAATTTGACCAGATACGGCTTTGAAAATGTGTACACATATTCTCTGGACAGTTTAATTCGACACCTATTTCAGCGTTTTCCAAAATTTCTACAAGATATTAAGAAAAAAATTTTTTTTGCCAAAACAAATTTTACAAAATCTTATATTAGCGATATCTCAGCTAATATAAGAGGTACGACCTCGCGGATGGTCTCGTTGGATTCAGAATGACGAAACTAAGACAAAACCGTTGGAATTTTCCTGATAGCTCCCATAGAAGCCGAGATATCAACCTTCAAAGTTTGGGATTTTTCATTTTTCAGTTATACCCCCCGTATCGAATTTTTTCACCAAAAATTGATTTTTTTCGAAATCAAACTAACTATACCAGTGTCTTATTTGGGTCACCTAGATTACGAAAACACCGGGTTATAACAGGATCCGAGCAGAACTAAGGGAATGAGAGCACTTTGAAAATCCTGAAAAAGTCGTTTTCGACGTGTGTTTTTGGGGCCAAAAATGGGCATCAAAAATGCCATATCTCGGCTATCGTAAGAGCTACGACCTTGCGGATGGTCTCGTTGGATTCAGAACGACGAAACTAAGACAAGACCGTTGGAATTTTTCCGATAGCTCCCATAGAAGCCGAGATATCGACCTCCAAAGTTTGGGATTTTCCATTTTTCGAGTATACCCCTCCCCCGTATCAAATTTTTTCTTCACCAAAAATCGATTTTTTTCGAAATCGAACTATACCAGTATACCTATGACAGTATACTAGTATTCTAGCCATATATTAGAATAGTATTTAGAAAAATGTCATTCTACCGCGTATTTTCTTTTATTCATTTCTAAGCCGTCTAATATTTGAATGACTAAGTCTCATATAATGTAAAGGAACAATCACTTTTGTGAACTTTTCGTCACATATACGAGTCACGTTAATCAAAAAATAAATTATGATTCACGTGAGTATTGACATCGTCGAAGAGATAAAACGGGAGCAGCTGATGCCCTTGTCCGACTGTACCACTTAATTACGGTTCCTTATAAGGCATATAAAACCAATAATACCAATTGCAATTAAAAAAAAAACTATATTATAGTAAATGTCTTTTTTCGAAAAAATTACTTATTTTTATCGAAATATTTTGGATATTTGTGCATATATGGGGCGGAATTTGCACATTTTTGGCGCCATTTGCGTTGGCGTCGGTCAAATTGCATTTTTATTATCAAGGTTTCGGCTCGTGTAAACTGGTCAATGTCACTGTGTCATAATACCACATTCGGTTTCATCCATACAAAACGAAAAAAATAAAAATCATATATAGGTCTCAGATGTATTGGACCTGTGAAACGTTGACATTTGACAGTTATTTAACATTTAATTAGTGACGCTGCTGACACCTCAGATTATTTTAGCGAGAAATTTGAATTAAATCCTCTATCAACTGTTCTGATTTTAACCTGTTACAGCAGAAAATCGTTATTTATTTTAATTTGTTATTATTGACCTCACAAGCTCTCGAAAAAATGAATAAAAACAAAAACTACTCAGGGTTGAATTTATAGCTCCCTCTTTAGGATATTTGGCTTTGAAACCTTTTTGGTGTCGCCGATCGTCATCTCCTCTTTCACCTCCCGTGCTATTCTCGGTGTCTAACAGGAAGGGAGGAGGGACGCGGTGGTGAGGAGGGGATCCAGGGGGGGCCATCACCCTGCCCGGAATGGCGACCCGCGTAAGTTGATCTGAGCAAAAGCGGCGCCAACTCGCGTTTCTTAGTCGCTCTGTAACCACCGCGTTGCGTGTCTAGATACCGACCAACGACGTACACCACCCGGTTATCGTTTAATTTCGATTCTTTTTGCTTTTCTTTAAGGTAAGTTCCTTTGTTTTTAGTTTACTTATCTACAATTTATAGAGAGGGGTAAGTTTTTCTTACTGTTTTGCAATTTATGAAAACATTTAGGGCATTTGCTAAATATCGTCATTTTTAAAAAGGTCCTTAAATTTACGATATTTTATTTTTTTCTAAAACATTTTGTAGTTGCCACATGAAGCTCAAAGGGGCACCATCTATAATAAAACAAACTACTAAACTATATGCCATCAAGCGAGCTTAGGCCATTAAAGTTTGACAGCTGTCAATTTGACCACTCCTGCAAATGTCAACATTCATAGCTGTCATAATATAGTTTTTTTCCCTTAAATAATACGTTATGATGTTCTTATTTAATACAGATTCAAAAATACACAAGGTGTTTCTTCAAAAATCAAACGGGCATACATTTGTTTTGCTCCAATTGAGTCCTTCATTGTTTGCAACGACCTTGCGCCGCGAGGCCAAGTTCATTTCACCCGAGCAGAAGATTCTTCAATTCTTCTTCTTCTTCTTCGACTTCTTTTTATTCTTTTATTGCGTGCCTTTGAGCCATATTTAAAAAAAAATACAATATAGTAATTAATTCGCGTTTCCATTACATTATAAAAACTGTTCGCACCAATTGTTTTTGTTTTAATTATTATTACTTATCAACAATACCCGGATGGCAGCCATTGGTTATCCAATGGATGTCCCCATTTGGACTAATCAGCTATCCTATGGATACCAAATGATTATATCCACACACTAAAACAGAATATCTTGATTTCTAGTGGCTACAATGTTGTAATTATTAATTTTTAGGATACTCCAAGGCCTTTTCTATATATGAAATATGAAGATATTGACATTTTTCTTAAATTGGAGTACCTGGAAGAAATAAAATAAGTTGACTCTCATTGGCAACTGAATATATTATTTTCTAGTGGCTAAATTGCTGTAATTATTGATTTCTAGAATACTCCAAGGGCTTTTCAAACAAGTACTAAATAAAATATTGAAATCCATACACTAAAAATCAAGATATAGACATTTTTCTCACTGGAGTGCCTGGAAGAAATAAAATAATTTGTCTTTTATTGGCAACTGAATATCTTGATTTCTAGTGGCTGAAATGTTGTTATTATTGATTTCTATGATGCACGTTTTTGAAAAAAATACAACTGATGTGTGTTATTACGAAATTTATGAAGAAGATTTCTGTGTTAAAAACGTCTCACTCCTGCTAGCAATATCAATTATAAACTCCTGCCGTCGTTTATTTAGAATGTGTCTAAAAATACACCAACGTTGGCCTTTAATTAAAAATATCTTTTAGCCTTCTTTCGTTAATATAGTTTGCACTAGTAAATTATTCGAAATTTTAATAAAAGATGAACTGTAGAATGCGTAGTTCTTCCGGTTATTTCTGAGTACATCTGAAACAAATGAGTTGTCACTTGTCTTACCATTAAATAATTAGTAATATTTATTCATGAATTTATATATTTACTAAATTCGGTGCCCAAGAAACCACTTTTCCATTCTTGACCCAGAGAATGAACATGTCGGGCTTTTAAATCCATGTACAGCTCGTGGTATTTACGAGTGTATCTTTTTCCTATATCGCTCACCTTGGACTAAAGACGAGTACCTATATTATCTTAACAGTTCGCATTTCAGTCGCGGTATATACACGAAAATTTGCCCATGACCAGAAAAAGTCAACTTTTAGCATACATTTTATACAGGATATAAAGATATACAGTCGGTTTTAGGTCATTTTATAATAAAAGTTTAAATTTTGGATAACATGAAAACAAATATGGCCGCCGTTGTGGACGTGCCCTGAAGTACGTTGCTATGGATACCTTAGATCAGAGCCCGCCCACAACGGCCGCCATATTTGTTTTCATACAGAGCAAATTTAAGTTATTATAAAATTGCCTAAAACCGACTGTAATTATTCTAATATTTAACTAAAAAGGATGTATAATCTTAAATTACTCACATAATGTGTTTTTTATCGTTTGCTGACGTAAAAAAAGTTTGACGTTTACCGCTTTGAATAAGGTTATAACGTGTTGACAGCTGCCAACGGTCGCGTCGCTATGGCAACCGCACTATAATAACAATGAAGATATGCTAAGACTGCTTGAAACAATTGAATGATGTCCTTTAGGTCTTTATCTCTGCCAACAATCAAATAGGTACTGTGGATCTGCTTAATATGGTTTTAATAAAGGAAAATTAATTTAAAACTCACTCCAAATTAAAGAACGCCAAACGGTAAGGTTATGTTTATGGGCCCCTCTTCTTTTTTTCTTAACATGCCACAATCAAAGGATGTTACAATAATTATTTTATTGTCTATTTGTATTTTAACAAGTAATTTTTTGCATACCTAGTAACCGTTCAAACAAAACTTCGCCGCCATGGACGCGATCAAGAAGAAGATGCAGGCGATGAAGCTCGAAAAAGACAACGCGTTAGATCGTGCCGCCTACAACGAGCAACTCGCCAAGGATGCCAACTTACGTGCCGAAAAGGTACGATTAATATATAATTATTAGTTTTTATCGGTTATCAATGTTGACTTAAGCCCTATACTGAATTGTATGCTCTTTTGTTTAAAAGGCCGAAGAAGAAGCCCGCCAACTGCAAAAGAAGATCCAGACCATTGAAAATGACCTCGACCAGACCCAGGAACAGCTCACCCAAGCCATGGCCAAGTTGGAAGAGAAAGAAAAGGCTCTCCAAAACGTAAGTGTCTATAATAATAACTCCAATTAAATCACTGGTTCAAGGATAAAGTTGGCAACAATGTTAAAATCTGTCATTAAAGATATTTAAAGGGGTTTCAAGTTATTTAAATAAAATTGGCAACAGTGATAATATGTTTAATGATAGCTGTTAACACTAAGGCTTGTTTTTCCTAACTTTTTTATGAGGTCTCAAATTAGTTAAAATCAAAAACGGAGTTTTATCAGCCATTCGATACGATTTTAAGTCGTGTCGTCTTTTTCTCATACTTAGTTGCCAACCAAAATAATAAAACTGTCCTCGAATAATAAATATTACATGCACTACGCACCGCGGAATTCCAATAGAGAGAGTCAATGACATAATCACCACCGTTTTTCCTTCTAAAAACGAGCATATCGAATATATTCGATCGCGAATCTTTCTCGCTCTCTCTCTCTTTTCCCCCATTCTAAAAATAGCGAGGCGCAACTTCAGACGTTGCCATATTTGGCTCGGTCACGAGGTCTACTCCTATTCCTGTGACGTCACGTAGCACGTAAACGTCACGCTAAACTGGGTCAACTTGCCGATACGGCTTAATTAACGGAAATTCGTAACGTGGCTTACGTCGGTAGGCAACCCAATATACGGCCATGTATGACGTGATTGCCGCTTGGAAGTGAATATTTTTTGGCAAGGTTGCCAACGTTTGCGAAAAGTCTTGACACATATTTTTGTTATAGTCAAGGTTGTTTTTACTTGTGAGGGTTTCTAATTTAAAATAATTGCAATTAAAGCGATTTCTTAAAACTCTTCTTATTTATTTATTTATTTTTTGTAAAATTTGAGTATTAAATCAAATATTATTGCACTATTAGTGGTTAATTAATCTATTTTCTTTTAATTGAATTCTATTTTTGAAATTGTACACTTATTTATTTAAAAACAACTTGGCATCTAAATATAATAACGTCATTATAAGGAAACATCTCATGCCAATATAAAAGACGTGACAACGTCGCATCCATGTTGCGAACTTTCACCGCGAGGTGACGTTTCAATTTCCCGCCCCCCACTCCCGTGAACGTCAGTTCGGGCCAATATGGCCGCCATGTCAAGTGAGTGTTAACGTCGTGTCCCGTGGTAAAAATGTCAACAAATCGCCCCCCTGGGTCCGGAAAAAAAAGGGGCCATCAGCACCACCCCCGAAACGAAGGTACCAGACGTAGGCCGATACTGGAACCGGTAGTGGGGCCCCAGTTAAGCGTTTACAGTACGGAAAATGTGTTGACAAAAGTCAACAGGGGGGCTGAAGTAACCAAAACATTGTCGGAAAACCAACAGAAATCGGACAAGGGAATCGTTTCGGGGGTTGACAGCAGTTCTCAAGTAAATTGTGATATACCCGTGATAGATTTAACTCAATGTGATGATGATTTATTAGAAGTTAAGTCTGAAAAAGTAGTTTTAAATGATAGCAGTAGTAGTAGTCCTATTGTAACGAAAAGTTTGAAAAACGATAAGAATCAACGAATCAAAAAGTCCAAGAAGAGTAAACAAGATACTCCGCCTCGAAAGAGTTCCAGTCAGAGTTCGTTTGATAATGAGGACATGTCTTTGGTAGAAAGACCTGAGGCGGAGGGGTCCAGTTTGAGTGACCAAGAAACCGAAAAGGTCGACGTCGACCCCGAAATTGAAGAGTTAGCCAAGCTTCGCTGTACGTCCGAAAGGACCGAAGTGATAGCTGAGAAGGAAATGAGGAAACGAGGCAGGAGATGTGCAGATTATCCCGGTCTCGCCTTCAGTTCCACATTCAGTTCTGATACCATTATGAAGTTCAGCATCATTAGGAACGAGATTCAGAATATTATGAATACACAATTGAAAAGGGTGGGTATACTTTCGATAATTTCATTTAAAGAAAAATGTGCCATGTCATATGTAATAAAGAAACCTTTAAAATGCTTTACTTACGCAGCATTTAAATGCAGGTTTAAGGTTAAGTTGTTTGTATTAATTTAAAAATAGCCTTCTCCATTAACATGGCATTTAAAAATAACTTACTTAGGCTTCACAGAAGTAAACAGAGTGTTTGATCTGGGTTTCATCGAGATTTAGCTAATTATATTTGTGTTGTAATAAAAATATTGTGAAGTCATCTATGTGGGTTGTGCTTGCAACTGATCAATGCATTTAAATTGAAATGTTTATTTGCATTGGACACTACTAATAATTAATTTAATACACTTAACAGATCTTTCATTGCATAAATTCTATTATTAAGTACATACATCTCTGCATATAAACTTAAACCAAAAGGGAAAATAGTGTTTTTAAATTACATTAAGGGCTTTATAGTTGACAAATAAAATCTACTTATCAACATTATTTTATTAGGTAATTTACAAATAAGACCAAGGGTATGTTTTCTATATTTTTTTTTTCAAAATTCTGTATAAATTTTGAAAAATGCTGAAATAGGTGTCCAATCAAATTGTCCAAAGAATATGTGTACAAATTTTCAAAATTGTATCTGGTCAACTTTTTGAGTTATGGACATTTTCTCAAATTTTATGAAAAAAAAAATGTTTTTTCCAAAAATATTTTTTTTCTCAAAATTCTGTACAAATTTTGAAAAACGCTGAAATAGGTGTCCAATCAAATTGTCCAGAGAATATCTGTATAAATTTTTAAAATTGTATTTGGTCAATTTTTTGAGTTATGGACACTTTCCCAAATTTTATGAAAAAAAAATGCTTTTTTCAAAAAATATTTTTTTTTTCAAAATTCTGTACAAATTTTGAAAAACGCTGAAATAGGTGTCCAACCAAATTTTTCATAGAATATGTGTACAAATTTTCAAAATTATATTTGGTCAATTTTTTGAGTTATGGACACTTTCCCAAATTTTATGAAAAAAAAAATGCTTTTTTCTAAAAAATTTTTTTTTTTCAAAATCTTGTTCAAATTTTGAAAAACGCTCAAATAGGTGTCCAACCAAATTGTCCAGAGAATATGTGTACAAATTTTCAGAATTGTATTTGGTCAATTTTTTGAGTTATGGACATTTTCTCAAATTTTATGAAGAAAAAAAAACGTTTTTTCCTAAAATATTTTTTTTCTCAAAATTCTGTACAAATTTTGAAAAACGCTGAAATAGGTGTCCAATCAAATTGTCCAGAGAATATTTGTACAAATTTTCAAAATTGTATTTCGTCAATTTTTTGAGTTATGGACATTTCTTCAAATTTTATCCAAAATTGTTTTTGAAATTATATTTTTCCATTCCTATCGAAAGCTATTTGCACAGATTTCAATTGTTATGACGTGTGTGCGATGGTGTCACATCACATTTTTTAATTGTATTTTTATTATCCAATAAACATAAAAAAAATATATATTTATTAGCAATTGGAAAGTGAGTACCTACATAATATAATTAGACATTGAAACTTGCCGTGCGTAAATACAATGTGTGTTTGGAAATTGTTGCAAGCAATTCGTGGATATACAGTATTGTCCAAACTGTTAAGATTCTGCAATTGTACATAAACTATACTGAAGAAATTTTTAATGACTGAATTTTATTAACGTCATAATGAAAAATAGTCACATTTCAGTACGTTTAAGGCATAAAATGCAATGAAAAAAAAAACGTGCGATACCTATATATATATATATAATATATTGATTGACGAACATATGGTTTTCTCGTTAACCTTATTGCTTTACCAAAAATGGCAGTATCAAGTATGAAACGTTTTTTTTTCACCGTCTGATGTCCCACATTTTAATCATTTTGCAATCGTTTTTTTTTTAATAATTTTTTTTTCGAAAAACAGACGTTCGATAAATTATACAATCTCGTGTCTATATGTAAAATATACCATTTTATGGCTGCCACAATCGTTCGTGTTCCCTAACAGTACTTTCGTACCTATTTGGCCTCTTCTCTCTATGTTATGTATGTATATTCCAAATTTGGGTGACGACATCGAAAACGGTACTCTTTTACACTTTTACCGAATGCATGTATGTACATATATAATATGCATGGGAATTTATTGGTCACAGAAGAGAAATATAAATGTCACTTTTTTTTCATGAAAAAGTCAATCAAATTTATCAAATGTGGATCACTATAGCACAGCAGTCTTTTGAAATATGTATACAAAAAAAAATTACACAATATTACTGAAAGATACATAGTATGAATGGGATACGCATTGGGTCAACAGGGTACTACTGTATTTGCAACTGTGATTAAATAAATAAACATCTTATTTTTATTTGTGCATATATACATTAGAATCATTGAAGTATATATTCTGAACTTATTTAAATATGATCGAAATCTAATTGAACAAACATAATATGCAACGAAAGGACCAATTCTTGACCGATAATTAGGTGTAAACTACATTAATATGAACTGTTTTAAAAAAAAATCAAAAATAATGATTATTATTTAAACTTAAAGTAGAGTCGTATTTAAACAATATTAACCCACAATTGATTTAATTTGATGCCATAAAATGCAATAATTGTTATAAGAGCCTAGCTCTTTTTGGGAGTTTTCGCACGACCTCGGGACTCGTCGGATAAAAGTACCTATAACTTTTTTTCTAATTAGGATAAAGAAGTGATTTTTATCTTTTCATAATCTAGATATATGAGGCTACAACACTATCGACTGAAATTTTTCATTTGTTTCTTTATTTAGGAGGGGGAAGCTTTAGAACGCAAATTTTTTTTTTTGCTCGATTTTTTCCGCGATACAGGTCGCAACGGTTCTTTGAATTTTATGAAAATTAATGGGTCGATTAGACCTGGTCTCTAGATGGTTTGTATACTTTTTGGTTCTCAGCATACGGAAAGTTTTTTTTTTTAACGCTCAAAGTTTCAGACACGTGTGATATTCTAGCTCCGTTTAACGGTATCTTTCCGGAAATAGTGACTCACAGAAGATATGTGCGCCTTATCGAGTGCTACAATTTTTATTAAGGACTTTTTTTGAAAAAATATTTTTTTTTTGGAGAAAAATAAAAAAAACCCAAAAAAATTGATTTTTTTAAATTTTTTCTCTGTAAAATTTTTAAGGTACAAAATTAAAAAAAAAACCTGCATCCTTTCCGAATAAAACGGTGTTTTAAGTTTAAGGCTATCGTTTATACAGGGTGAGCAGTGTTCATTTGAAAATACCCTTTTTTACGCTTTTTTTCTTCAAATATTAATAACTTTTTAGTGGCGGCACTTAGAGGTTTCATTCAATTGGAGCATTTAAAGAACCTTTTAAAACCAATTTTTTGACACACTCTACAATCATCTACGTAGAGTAGTTTTTGCTCTACACTACTTTTTGACTTTGACGCCTTATACCGCAATGACTATGCCACCTACGAAGACCATTTTTGCCCTCAGACACGCGGAATTTATCTGGCTATAATCCACTAAATACCGTTTTGTTTCAAATATCACAATTTTCCAAGAAAATGCAATTTTCCATGAAAGATCTCAAAATATGGGTCAGCTGAATATTGGTACCCCACCGGGCCCGATGATCAGGGTATAAAAACTAATGTGGTCACCCAACAAGTACGCGTCTCCATGGCAGCGAAACCGGCGATTTTCGCCCGTTTCCACCTAAAATAAGACCCTTTTTATAATCGAAATTTAACTACTAAAACCGATTGGAATCGGTCCAGAATTGATGTTAAACTGTTCCTAAGGCTTTAAACTATTTTTCCATGTACAAATCATAAGGTAAAAACCTTTTTTTATACCCGAAATCATCGTCTGAAAATGGTCGATTTTGACGTCTATGCGCGATTTTAATGCCGAGTTTTACGGCGGTTTTGACAGCATGCCGTCAACGTGGATGAATTGACTCGGACTTGCTTCCTAATTTCATTGATAAAATGCTTAAAATAGCTCAGAACTTCCCTGAAATTGGTATGGAATTATTCAAGAGACTCTGGAGAATCCGAATATATACATATATTTTACCAAATCGGGCTCTTTTAGCCGTGATAATTCGGCAATGTTTTGACGTTTCAGGATTTACCGTGTATTATTTCAATTATATCCAAGGCATTTTGCTAAACAAAAATAACAATACAGTGGGTCCTAATGATAAAAAAAAAATCCAATTTAAGGGATTTAATGGATATTATTATTTTATGTGTGTAATTTATTTTTTTTTTAAACTTGATTGGTATTTGCTCGATTTCAATCAAATTTGGGTTTGGCTTAGGGTATAATTATTAATTTTTTGAAAGTTTTTGATATATTGAGTTTTAGGGTTACGTGACAACCAAAACTTTTTTCCTAACATTTTCACATAGAAGTTTTTTTATCTAATTAAAAATTGTTGAATTTAAGATAAATTTCATCGAAATCGGGCCAAAATTGGCACATCTATAGCCATTGTTAAGGAAAATTGGTCAACCTCGAGTTGGAACAAATTTATTTAAAAACTACTAATTTTATCAACATTTTCAAAAGGACCTTTTTTGTTCCCAATTAAAAACTTCTCCATTTAAATCAAACTTCATGAAAATCGGATCAAAATTGGCATATTTACGACCATTTTTTTTGGAATATTGGCCAACCTTGACTTCAAACAAATACATTCAAAAACTATTCATTTTCTTAATATTTTCATTCAAAAACCTTTAGTTTTATCAAAATTTTCATAGAGACCTTTTTTGTTCTCCATAAAAAATCTTTTATTTTAAACCTAATTTAATCGAAATCGACCAAAAATTGGCACATTTACGGCCATTGTTTAGGAAAATTGGTCAACCTGGAGTTGGAACAAATTTATTTAAAAACTACTAATTTTATCAACATTTTCATAAAGACCTTTTTTGTCCCCAACTAAAAACTTCTCCATTTAAATCAAACTTCATGAAAATCGGGTCAAAACTGGCAAATTTACGGCAATTTTTTTGGAATATTGGCCAACCTCGACTTGGAACAAATATATACATTCAAAACCTGTATATTTTCCTAATATTTTCATTCAAAAACCATTAGATTTAACAAAATTTTCATAGAAACCTTTTTTGTTCTCCATTAAAAACCCTTTACTTTAAACCTAATTTCATCGAAATCGACAAAAAATTGGCACATTTAGGGCCCTTTTTTAGGTAGGTTTTAAATTGGTCAACTTCGAGTTGGAACAAATCTTATTGGCAATAAACTCACAGCAATGTCACGCACGACACTTTTAATCTAACCTAACTTGAAACAATAATTTTCAAAGAAGTACAGATTTCCCTTAGTTTGAACTATATAGAATCATTTATATAATACCAGGATATTTTCATTTAATACTATTTTGATGTTATGATAGGAATAGAATATTTCTATAATACCATCAATTATTTCTCCTTAATTGTCTCAAACATAATTAATTAAATAAATTTATATTGGATAAATAAAAAAGCAAACAACCATTTGTACACTGAATTTTCCGTATTATTCCTTCTTTTGACTAATTTATAAAATATCCTTAAGGTCGTGATTCATAATTAATTTTTTGCGTCACAAAAAAAAATCTTATCAAGCCAATAAATACTAAGTAATCTTATTTATTTTATAAAGTGGCAATGAGCCATACTTATTTCGATATTTTTTTATTATCTGAAAGAAAATCACATTCGTGGTACTATACAGGCAATTTTTGATCCACCGTAACCTTATCACTCTAGTACATTAGTAACTATCCTATTGTAATGTCAAGATTATGTATAATAATTATCATATTTATTAACAAATTACCGAGTATCTATCTAATTGAAAAATTCATTGAATAAAGGAATAAAATTCTTTTAAATTTGGTGCCACTACTGCCTCGCCTCTGAATTGGATGCATGACGTCTGTGCGACGTTGCCACTTTTATAAAGCAACGAGTGCCTTATAATAATTATAAGAAATATTATGTTGCAATGGTGAAATAATAATAACATTTCGTTAAGTTTGACTAAGTTTTATTACTACTGCAGGATTTACTATTGACGTGTTGACAGTAGTTGTCATCAGTCGCGTCACTGTTGCAACAAGAGCACTCTAATTGTGAAATATTAAATTTTATTACGAGGGCATCATGAATTAAAAAAGACATATTTGAGTTTTGTGAGGTTAAATTGGCTTCAATTGCCTGGAATAAGGGAAAAATTTACTGATTATTCCAGGCAGTTGCAGTTGCATTTTCTGAAGAGAGAGAATTTTTATAAATATTCGTTCTGAGAGGGTCTTATATTTATACACAAGACAAGTTCTCTAGTAATAGGTATTCGATGAATTTTTTCCAAAAATTTTTTTTTTTCAAAATCTTGTACAAATTTTGAAAAACGCTGAAATAGGTGTCCAACCAAATTTTTCATAGAATATTTGTACAAATTTTCCAAATTGTATTCGATCAATTTTTTAAGTTATGGACATTTTCTCAAATTTCTTTTCCTGTATTTTTTTTTCTCTTGTACAAATCTCGATAAACGCTGAAATAGGTGTCCAATTATTATGTCCAAAATATTTTAACATCAGCAATATATCCTAGGAGCCCTTTTAGAGACACCCTGTATATGCCATCTTCCCACGTTGGTGCAATTCTTCGTGTAATTTCTACTGTATATTAAGGAAATTAACGTCAGTACGGCAACGTCGTAATCCGTTCCCCATTCATATGTCGTCGTTACGCAGGCGTCGTTGTCCGCCATCTTGTGCCGGTGACTCGCCCAGTCCGTATAACCACCAGTCGCCGTATCGTAGACACCGTTCGTCACGATTCCGTAATTTTTTTTTGTTAATTTTCATCCTCTTGTTCTTCTTCGTCGAGAGGTAAAATTAATCCGAATACTCGCGTGGTTGTGCTTTTGGTTAAGTGACTCGCTAAACCTCAAATAAAACAACGCGACAATGACCTCGAACATCCAACAAGGGTCCCTCTTGGACGTGCTCAAAAAGAAAATGAGACAGACCAAGGAAGAGATGGAACGGTACAAGGACGAGTGCGACGAGTATAATAAGAGGTTCCAAGTGGAGCTGATCAGGAGGGAGGAAGTGAGTGACATTTTCGATTGTTTTTCGCCACGTCCTAAGCCTTAAAAGGGTCTTTTATGCCAAAACAACATTTAAAAAAAAAAAATCAATTTTTTGCACTCACCACACCTGTTTTATTCATGCAAATATACGGTTCTTGTTTTACGAGGTAAATTACAATAATTTTGCTTGATAAATTCCTGATAACTGTACTTGCTTAATCATTTATAAGATCAAGTTGCTGCTTTATTAGATACATAACCTCTTATTATTTAAGCAGGAATATTAGAATTCTTAGAAGTCGAAGACCAAATGAGTCATAATATCCAAATTCAAAGTAGTACAGGACAGGACAGAATGTCATTAAAAGACTTGTCTAGAGTAATTTATAAGACTTGCCAGTCTACCAAAATTCAAATCAGATCAAAAACAGCTGAAATTTGAAGCTCACAACTTCAGAATATTCTACAGGCAAAAGAGAATTAAATGGAGAGTCTATATAATATATAGAAATATTTAGTGATTATAAAGTGTGTTTGAATTTACCTATAGTGCCATTGAACAGGTCAATATCATTATTGCTGTGTAAAATATTAAACAAGCTCCATATAAAGGTGCATTTCTTGCTAAGTTAGTATAGGTCTATTTTCTAAATAAAAACAAAGGTGTTTTCTAGAGTGTATAGGTGGAACAAAAAAGTTAAGGTGCATCAATTTTATATTTGCATAGTTTAAATAAAAAAAAGTGGGCTGCTCAGAATAGCGCAGTGCCTCACAGGTAAAAAATTTAATATTTGTAAAAGTAGTTTATGCTCATACCTCCGTTGAAGGTATATTTCATTAATTTTGAAGCATAGATA
The DNA here is from genome assembly GCF_022605725.1 of Anthonomus grandis grandis. Classification (NCBI taxonomy): domain Eukaryota; kingdom Metazoa; phylum Arthropoda; class Insecta; order Coleoptera; family Curculionidae; genus Anthonomus; species Anthonomus grandis. The sequence continues at coordinate 130,460 of NC_065555.1, read as the reverse complement.
CTTCAAAAATCTGTGCTGAACATTTTCTGGTCTGTCTATGTGCATATTAGAGTTGGGGAATTACACCATTGCTGCATAAAGTATTTTAAACTTTATTCAAATTAAATCAATTCATTTATTTCCATCGACATCATAACAATGTATAGGAATTGTCAACAAAAAACTACAATGCTAATAAAAATAGTAAAATTACAAAAATATGAAAGGAAACAAATTTAGTCAATAAATCTACAGGTAAAGAACTCAAGAAGTAAAAAGGATACTCAGCTAACATGGTCCTAAGAGTTAAAAGTTGAAAAAGTCTAAGCTCTCTTTATTCTACATGAAAGATAATTAAACATTTTAAGAGATGTAATTTTCAGACCATCCTGTACCCTTGACATCCAGGTAAAAAATATATATAATTTATCTGCATTTCGAGTTTTATAAAAATTAAGTGCTCATGTGGTTGGAAAGATTTTTATGTACTTTAAGATATAGATGTTAATTATTATAGTTAGGTCTAAAAGTACCACGGCAAGTTTCTCTGAAAGAAAGTAGGCCATTATACAAATTACCAAGACTAACCAATCTTTTAAATTTTCTTGTTGATCTGATGTCTTTTCAAGGTAGACTTAACAACTTCATGTGTTTGTTTAATATCAGTTTGTTGTGATCCCTAGATCTCTCATAGAGTCGACATTTTCTAGGGAGTATTACCTAACTTATAACTGTGCTTAATTTCATGCACAGCAGTTTATTTATTGTGCATCAATGTTTCTTTGCAATAGATTACAATCCTTTGAAAATTCTATTATGTGAAATATTTTTAATTCATCTGCAAATAAGACACTCAGACATACCAGTAGCAGTGATATCATTGACAAATATAGAAAAAATTAATGGGGCAAGATAGCTTCCTTAAGGGGCACCACTCAGTAACAATTCGACTTAAAGCCATTGAATTCAACAAACTGGGAATGATCTTTCAGATAGGAGATATAAATGAGTAATATTCAAGGAGGATAGCCATGAATTTTTTCTATGCAATATTATTTCAAGATATTCTTGGCATTAGTCTGATACACATTAAGTAATAATAATAATAATAATAAACGTCTTTTATTTAGCAAACAAATAATTTACAGTTGTGATGATCATACATACATTTCTATAGGGATATAAGAGAGGCAAAGTCTAGCCATGTGGCTACTCTTACTTAACCTACCTAATCCCTCTGAAGTGAAAATAAAACAATATCATGCAACGTATTAGCGAACAGCTCTTTAAATGTACGCACACATTGTAGAAAGAAAAAAAAGTTACTTAAAGAATTATTATACACAACGACAAACTGTGCGATACAAGAGACTGTACTATAGGTACTATAGCTTTATCCAGTAGCAGGTAGAGATTTTCTTTAAAAAATAGTTATCCATCCATAGTTCATCCATATCCATAGTTATATTTTGAAATAATTTCAAAGCCTAGTCCAGTTCAGCATACAATGCCAATACCTGTTTATAAATTCTTCAAATATATTATAAGGTTGGTTTATTACACAAGTCAGATACACTTTTCCTGATTATTCTCCCATTTTTTATTATTTATCCTTTTTTTTTTTATTAAGTATTGCCTCAACATGCTCATTTTAAGTGTCTTTTTGTCTTTAGTAAGAATGAAAAAAAATCCTTTTTTATTCATGGTGAGTTTGTTGATTAAATAAAAACAAACGCATTTTGTATTTAAATTTGTTAATATTAAATATTTTATAATTATCAGGTATGGAATTATATAGGGTGATTGCATTATATGAAAAGGATCTTTTATACATAGATGTTTTATGTAATGGGATGGAGAATTAATTTTTGTTTCTAATATTTTGTCCATGCATGCTTGTCCTTGGCAGAAATTTATTTTTAAGAGTATTCGAGGTGTTAGTGGTATTGAGAAGCTTATGCACAAAATTTGAAAGATGTAGTTTTCTACGGCTTTCCATATTTAGCCAGTTAGATTCTACAATTTTATGAGTAATATGGTCATGCTTCCTGATTCCGTATATCAATCGACAGCATGCGTTCTGTACCCTTTGTATTTTTTGTTTATTGAGAGCAGTAACACATGGATCGTATATAAAGTCACCATAGTTGAAATGTGAGAGTACTAATGTGTCGCATAAACTTTTTTTCAACGAGTAGTTAAGAATGTGCCGATTATTAATATATAATTATAATAATAATTTCAGCGCACAGAAGCTTTTTCTTGTTATATTCTGAACGTGTGCACTAAATCTGAGATCTTCGTCGATAGTTAAGCCAAGATTTTTTGCGCTGGATACAAATTTTAAGTATATTCATAAAACACTGAGAAATTGTTTTAGTGTGTTATGGCTCAGTTATTTAACAATCATTCAAAAATTCTGTATGATTATGCAAAGGCTAAGGTCAAGCAAGCCCACACTCTTTATTTACAGACAAATTCATTTTTTTTTCTTTTTAATATTAAATATGAGCTAACACATTTAGCAGTTTTTTTTTAATGCAAGATAATTTAAGGACTATTAATTCTTGAATCAATTGAGCAGCAGTAAAATGTGGAATGCCATTTTATTGACAAAATGACTCATTTAATAAGTGCAAACTTTAGATTAAATTTTATGCGTCATGGTTGCATAAAAATGGAAAGAATTTCAAAAGAGTTGCCTAATATTCGGTACAGTTCATCATTAAGTGGGAGGATTATTTACAAAAAAAAAATATTTTTTTTTTAAAAGTATATAGCCACAATGCAGGAAGAAAGTGCTACATGTATATTTGTGTCAAATTTGATCAAATTTAGTGTTAATAAAGAAAGAATTTATCGTTCTGGACAGTTACAGAGCAGGAGAGGGGGAGAGAGAACTGCTTGTAAGAAATCAGTTAAGTTCTTTTAAGGTCACCCGTAAGAACCACAATTTCAATTAAATAAAATCATTTTTTCTTAGTTGTCAAACCCATTTATTGCCATTGACAATTAAAATTTATGAATATTATTGGGCTTAAATCTAGCGTACTTCCTTCCTGCCGAACGAATTGTTAAACTCCAGAGGGCATGCATAATAAAAGACCAATAACCCATGTAGTACATATAACCCATTTGAATAAAATACTATTAGTAGGTACTTACTCTATTGCGTAATAATGTGCGTTTAAGTTCTCATGCAGAACAATACAAAAAAAAATGTGTCTTCTTTTGTATTAAATTTAACAAAATGTTGGGTTCGGCGGCTCTAAATAATCCAATTTACGATGATGTTTTCTTTTATTCCAGGCCGAATCCGAAGTGGCCGCCCTGAACCGTCGCATCCAGCTCTTGGAAGAGGACCTGGAACGTTCCGAGGAGCGTCTGGCCACGGCCACCGCCAAATTGGCCGAGGCCTCACAAGCGGCCGACGAAAGCGAAAGGTATTCACTCATTCACACCCCTCAAACTGCAATTTGTTGAGATTTTTATAAAGGTTTATACAGACTGTCTAACTCATATACAGTCAGAGATAAACCCAAGTATTCCATTGAAAAAGAAAGGATCTTGATGATGTTTTCTTTATAAAATGAAACGTTGGATGGTCGTTTTTTCTATAATTTTTTAAAGTAGAAAAAAATTAAGAGATCGAGCAGCGATGATGGACACTCAAAACCGTAACTTGGCATTTTGAATAAACAATATTAAAAATTAACTGGAATTTCTAAAAAAGATAATTTCGATCCTTGGTATTTCACTTAATGTTTATTTCATAAAAAGTATCTTTAGTCCCTTCCTTGGTACATATATTGCTATGAATGATACGTCATACCATATTCTGTCTGTGGGTTTAATGGAGAGTATAGTTCACTTGTCACTTTTTTAACACAAGGTCCAAAATGAAACACTTTTCAAGTTCCATACTTTTAATGTATTAAAGAAATTCAAATTAGCGAAAATTATAAAAAGTTAATTTGATTTCTAAAATAGTTAAACTTTATAGTTTGCAGAGTTGAATAGAAACAACAGTTAGTAGAATAGAGCATAAATTCATAACTTCAAGTCATTGCCAAGATCAGGTCGTCCAAAAATTTCTGAAGGAATAAAATTAAACATTCTGCTCTCCGTCGAAGAAAATCCAAACAATGCAACTTCACAAATTCGTTCAGTAGCTAATAATATAGCCGGAACGTCAGTAAGACGCATCTTAAAAGCAAATGAATACCACCCTTATAAAATTAGACTAATACACGAATTAAAAGAGGACGATCCTGATCGAAGAAACCAATTTTGCGAGCAAATGATGAACATTTGCAATAATAACCGTCAGTTTGTGTTACGAGTTTTGTTTTCGGATGAAGTAACTTTTTGTTTAAACGGTGTCGTAAATCGGCAAAATTATCGGGCAACTGAGGCTCATACACAGTACCATAAATCTATATGAATGTTTGGGCTGGTACCGTGAAAAATAAAGTAATAATAGGGCTAGAAAACTTAACAGGACAACGCTATTTGAATTTTCTTCAAGAAGATCTTATCCCTGCTTTGGCTGCCCTATACCCAGACGATGTGTGTTCCCAGGAAGATGGATAGGACGAAGAGGGCCAATAGAGTGGCCGGCCAGGTCACCAGACCTAAATCCCTGCGACCATTTTCTATGGGGGTACCTGAAAAGTAAGAAGCCAAACAACGTAGAAGAATTAGATATGAAATTAAACGTATCTCACCCGAAATAATTGATACGGTTTTACATGAGTTTGTAAACCATCTTGCTTTCTGTCAAGAAGTAAATGGGGTTCAGTTTGAACACTTGATACATTAATAAGAGTTTTCACAGTTTATAACATTTTATCCTCCATTTTATCTTAATTTGTAAATAGACGTAGTTACTTGCTTTCTTGTTGGTTAAATGTAAATATTTCTAAAACAGTAGAGTTTTGAGATAAGGTGTATTAAACGAAACTTGCTTGGAATTTCGCCTATATTTCATAAATGCAATAAAAAATATAGCATTCCATTTAAAAAAATGATTGATGACGTCATATCTTTTTTTTCTTCCACCCTGTGTACAAAAATTTATGTGAAATAGTGCGCAACTTAAAATAAAAATCGACGGGTCCGAGCGTTTTCTCAAAAAATCATGTCTCTAATTTTTATCGAATTTATGCGGAACTTTAGGCGGTCACTGTGTCTCTATACTTGATAATAAAACTGTACTTTGTTTATTGGATTTCCAATAAATTGATATTTTTATGAACAGTTATGAAAATCAAGATATACTTTTTCTATCTATTGTTCAATTTGCAAAATCTATAAATGCGGAGATAATTGAATCATTATTATTTATTGCATTTGACATACTTCAAATCAAAATTCTGTATTGATTTCAAGGATCTAAGCACTTTCTTTAAAAATACCAAAATTTTTTTATCACCTATAATTTTCTTAAAAAGCATTTTTCTCTCAGGTAATTATTTTCTGCAAAAAAAACCGTTTTTCAAAAATACAACCCGTAGCCCCCCACCCGCCCCACATAACTTACCAGTAAGAAATTGTTTTCAAAAATCATTGTTCTCCAAAATAATATACATGAAAACTACACAACTGGTTTCTACCTTAATATCTAATCTAATAACACAGTTTGTGTATTTAAATTTGATATAATTATATATATGTATATTAATAAATATTTGATACAAAAACAGTGCTATTAGGTTGGATGTTATGGACGAAAAACGGTGATTTTTCAAAAGAATTTCTTACTGGGCAAATGTTTGGGGTGGGTGGGGGGGTAAGGGTTGTGCTGTTGAAAAACACTGATTTTTCATAAAAATTTTATCAAATATTTAAGGTGTAGTAATCGAGTTTGAAAACTAGATATGTAAAATCCGTGTCACTTTTTTTAAATATGCCAATATTTTCTCCATTTTGTAAACAGAATTGTATACATATATTCTACAGTTTAATAAATATACCAAAACCAAAAATTTACTAAAAAATAAATATAATTATATTTAACCATAATAATATATGATGTGTTGCTTGGAAAATGCGGTCTCACTATAATATCATAAAGTCTAATAACTACTATTTTTAATAAAAGATTTGTATACTTTAATGGCTATAGAAATATAGTGCGAGTTGAACCTCACTACTCTCAAGTTCTTGCTCACACTAACTCGATTCAAAGTAGTACCATTAATGTTGCAACCAAACTCAATAATATTGTGTTTCCTAGAAAATGTTAAGGATCAAGTAAATTAAATTAGTGAGAATTACAAAAAGTTAATTCAATACGCCATATACACGTAGTTAGTTGACAAACCCAATTCTTACACCGACTTGTGGCGTCATTACACCATATTTCGACTATTAATTTGGCCATATTATGCGTTACTCATATCGTTCTATTTTCGGAAGGGAAACTTAAATTGATTCCGTCAAATAACCTCAACAGGAATTTATAAAAATCTCAACATATTTTTTTTGTTTGTTTATTTTGAGTGTGTTTCATACCTTTACTAATGTTATAAGGTGCTTTAAGTGTCACATTCAATTAAAGCACCTTGATCTAACACACTCCAAAATGTCGTTGTTGTTTTACTAACTGAGTTGATGTATGTATGATTTGCCGCTAAAAAAGGATACGCAAAGCTTTGGAAAACCGGACGAACATGGAAGACGATCGGGTCTCTGTATTGGAACAGCAGTTGGCGCAAGCCAAACAGATCGCCGAAGAGGCCGATAAAAAATACGAAGAGGTATATCCACTTTTAATTATTTTTTTTTTAAAACGTATAAAAAATCAATACAATCTTGCAAGAATTGGAAAATGACCTGCTAAGGGTCGCTTCTACATTTTTTAGCAAGATGTAACATCATTACTTTGTATCTTCTTAATTTCCAATTTACAGGGCGTCATATTCGTCTAGGTGGTTTCCTTGCATGTTCCCTTGCACAGTTTTATTTGTTAATTATTGAATATGTTTACTAGAATTGTTTGTCTCTTGATATTAGTACTTGGGTTAAAAAAAAAAAAAAAAAGAACTTTCTTAATTAACAATTTCTCTATGATTCTAATTGGTTGGACTTTAATTGCCTAGAATCATTCATGTTTTACTTTCAGTTAATTAAAAATTGCCTGTAATTAAGCCTTTTTGATCAGATAAAGTATTTTTCCAAACACTGTCTGAAATAAATTATAAAATTTTCATTTGTTTCCTTAGTCCAGGCAGTTGAAGTCTATAGAAACTACGTAGCAACTTCCAACTGAAGGAGAAAAATTAATAAATTATTCCAGGCAGTTGAAAAGCAATTTTTGACATAAATTATCGAATATTTTCAAAACTATTGAAGATGCTCAAATGAAACAAAAGGCATTTGATTGATCAAAGGTTTCTTAAGAAATGTTGTCTTGATCCCAAAGTAGTTCATCCAGTAGTTTCAAAAACCTGGATTTTTTGAAACAGGAGATGACTGATGTTAATGTAACCTTAATTTAAGCTTACAAAAAGCGAAATATCTCGAAAACAATTGAAGATATTCAAATGAAACAAAAAGCATGAGATTAATTAAACATTTCTTAAAAAATGTCGTCTGGGTCTCAAATGAATTTATCCAGGAGTTTTTGAGTTGTCCAGGCTTTTGTGGGAGGTGATGATTGTTCCTAACCTCACAAAAAACAAAATAATTGAAGACAATTAAGTGAAATAAAAAGCAATTGATTCATCCAAGATTTCTCATAAAATAGTGTTTTGGGCTTAAATTAATCTATCCATAAGTTTTTCAGTTATCCAGATTTCTATAAGAAGAGGTGTTTGATATTAATCGAACCTAACCTCACAAAGAGCAAAATATCTCAAAACAATCGGAAGATATTCAAATGAAAAAAAAAACATTTGATTGATCAAGAATTTCTTAAGTAATGTTGTTTTAGTCTTAAATAAATCTGTCATTAAGTTATCCAAGGTCTTTATGGGAGGAGGTGACTGATTTAATCCAATCTAACCTCACAAAAAGTGAATTATCTCCAAAACTATTGAAATTATTCCAATGAAATAAAAAGCATTTGATTCATCAAACGTTTCTTAAAAAATGTTGTTTTAGTTCTAAATTAATTCATCCAGGATTTTTAAAGTTATCCAGGTTTTTGTAGAAAAAGTTTTCTGATGTTCATCCAACCTAAATTCACAAAAAGTGAAAAATCTTCAAAACTATTGAAGATGCTCCAATGAAATGAAAAGCAATTGATTCATCAAAGATCTCTTAAAAATGCTGTTTTTATTTTAAATTGATTCATCTAGTAGTTTTCGAGTTATCCAGGTTTTTGTAGCAGGAGATGACTGATGTTAATGTAACCTTAATTTAAGTTTACAAAAAGCGAAATATCTCGAAAACTATTAAAGATATTTAAAGTGTGATTGATCAAAGATTTCTTCAAAAATGTTGTTCTGGTTCCAAATTATTTTATCCAGTAGTTTTTGAGTTATCCAGGTTTTTGTAGCAATAGGTGACCGGTGTTAATCCAACCTAACCTCACAAAAAGTGAAATATCTCGAAAACTCTTGAAGATCCTCTAATGAAATAAAAAACATTTGATTCATCAAAGATCTCTTAAAAAATGCAGTGCATAACGTAAATGAGCAACACAAATCGCTCATTACATAACCTAACATTTTCATAACGACCTAATTTTACTATTTCTATCTTAAATTCATCACCCCAGTACGAAATTAATTTAAAAAAAAAGTAAAAAGTTTCATTATGACGGAGAATCAAACCTACAAATTTGGCAACATGTGATCGAGTGTGTAAACCTAGCCAAGCCGTGACGTCACGTGTCAAAGCCGCCCTTGAGTTTAAGAATTTTTTCATTAAGAAATTATGAATCATGTTAAAATTGTTATTATGGATATTGCCCCTTTTTAAAAATTCGATTTACTATGAAAAAATAAATAAAAAAATTTGTCGCGGATGAGAATCGATCCTGCAACAACAGTCAAGTCTGGCCATGACAAATTTTTCATGGCCACCCTTGACCCTCCGAAACGTTCCGCCATTTCGTCGGGTTCCAAGTTTATTGACAAACAATTCTAGTATAACGCGGTGAAATTAAACGGTTTTTACCTCTCCGAGTGGCTTTCTAACCCCCGAAATAAGTAAATTATCCTTTCTTAATTTTTTTTTTTGAAATATCACACACACAGGCAACGCAAGATTCTCGAGAACCGCTCGTTGGCAGATGAGGAGCGCATGGACGCTTTGGAGAACCAACTGAAGGAGGCCCGATTCCTCGCCGAGGAAGCCGACAAAAAATACGATGAGGTTAATAATTATTTGTGTGACAATGATGCGAAACCGCCCTAACAATCCGCGGTGTCTCAATTGTTTCTTTTTTCCTTCCAAAATATTATTTAATCTTGCAGGAACGTTTAGTTTTGTTTTCTTTTTGTAGTGTTCAGTTTAGTGTGAATTCAATATTAACCATCAACTCTCGGGCTTTTTAACAAAAAAAAAAAAAAAAATGAAAAATACTCGGTTTTGGAACATACTTTTTTCAAAAAAGTTACGGTGCTTCAAAGTTACCAGATCTGTGCTCTAGTGATGATTTTATTAAAAGTGTTTTTAGTTAATCTTATAAAAGACGTGACGGCTCGAATTAACCGTAATCGAGCTTTTTGATGCGGTGCTTATAGTGAAATGGGTCCAAGATTTATTTATTTATTATTATTTTTGTCCTGGTTCAGTTAGTTTTTAGGCAGCTCTAATTACATGCAACCAAAGTTGATCAAGGGAAACATGCTTGAAATGTACTCGATTGTTTTGTACATTTTTATTTAGCAACTAACAATTCGTTTTAGGTCTTTCTGTTTTGTTTTTTAAGTGGTTGTTACAAGTTTCATTTGGGGTAAGTGAGTTTAATTAATTTATCCTGTATACTGTAAGACTATAGTATCATTCAAAACAGTTCAAAGTAATACTTATTTGTTGTTATGATAAATTAAAGCAAGCAATCTTGTAGCAACCAACAAATTTACTAACCAGCATTAAAGGCTTTAAAATAACAGACAAAAAAAATTATTTTGTTAAATTGATTGTTCATTGTCCAATATTGACACAATTTAAACTGTCAAGGCATTTTAAACTTTTAAGATAATATTGTTATAACTTGTTGTTGTTTAATCGGAATGTTTTTTTAATATAAGTGGACATTGAAAAAAAAAAAGACTTGGCCGAACATTTCTGTATAGTAGTGGGTGATCCATGACGTCGACTGGTTTTCAGCAACTGGCTGCAGAAAATAAAAGTATGTTCCATTTAAGGTATTTTTCACATTTAAACAAATCAAAAGCAGATTTTTACTTGGTCCTATTCGTCTTTTGAGTGTCATACTGGAGTATTCTAGAAATCAGTAATTTCAATATTTCAGCTACTAGAAATCAAGATATTTACTTGCCAATAAGAGTTAAATCACTTTAATTCTTCCAGGCACTCCAATGAGAAAAATATCAATATGTTGATTGTTATTGGATAAATTTCAATATTTTTTTATGAGTTGAATAATAAGCCCCTGGAGTATCTTAGAAATCAATAATTACAACATTTTAGCCACTAAGAATTCAGATATTCAATTGTCAATAACAGTCAATTTATTTTATGTTTCCAGGCACTCTAGTCAGAAAAATGTCAATATCTTGATACTTAGTGTATAGATTTCAATGATTTTTTCAGTGGTTGCTTGAAGAACTCTCGGAATGTCCTAGAAATCAATAGTTACAATATTTTAGCCACTAAAAATCCAGATATTCAATTGCCAATAAGAGACAAATTATTTTATTTCTTTCAGGCATTGCAGTGAGAAAACTGTCAATATTTCAATTTTTAGTGTATGAATTTTTTAAAAAAGCGTTAAAAGAGCCATTAGAGCATCCCAGAAATCAATAACTAGAGCATTCTAGCCACTACAAAGCAAGTTATTCAATTGCCAATAAGAGTCAAATTATTTGATTTCTTTTAGCTCTGTAAGTTATTTATTCCATTGGAATTTATAGGTTCAACTATAGTAAGTTGTATAAAGCGTTGGGATGGCGATCTGAATGACCTGGGTTCGATTCCTTAAATGGGCACGACTTTTTTTTTAGAAAGACTCGAAAGCTATAAATTTGAAAAAAATACAGTTTGCTGATTTTGACACTAAGTATAGACACTAAAAAGGCAATTTGTCACAAAGCCAAATAAAGAACCAAGTGGATGACCTGTGTTCAATCTCTTTAAAAGGGAATTATTTATTTTTTTTAGAGGAAATTAATAATTAAAATGTATTTAAATAGCGTTAGGTCTTTATTTGGTCTCATAAGAGTCACTTTAATTGTACATACCTACAAATCCCTTCTCATGTTTATAAAAATGTCATCATGCGTCAGGGTAAAATTTTGATTTATTAATGACATTTCCTCAGGTCATGTGTCAAATTTTAAGAGGGGGGGATCTGGAAGATCTACTCCAAATGCTTATCGTTTACGTAAAGAATTTTTAATAACCGTAACCTAACAATCAGGAAACAAACAAATGCAATTTTCACTACAGTTTTGTTTTTTTTTTCTCGTAAATCCTCCAGGTAGCCCGTAAGTTGGCCATGGTTGAAGCCGACCTGGAAAGAGCCGAAGAACGTGCCGAAGCCGGCGAATCGTAGGTTTTCTTTGTTGTTTGTTGTTGTGTGTGATTTTGCCTGTTTGTCAGTTTTTTTTTTCCACGACATCCTTAAAGGAAAAAGAGGAGGAAGCATTGGACCCCAACTTTTTAATTTTTAGCATGTAATTAATTTTTTTTTTGTTTTATTAATTGTTTTTTTGCATGATTATTTTTTTGTTTACGCTATTGCCAGGTCGCCAGGAAGTTGGTACTTATGGAACAGGATTTGGAACGGGCAGAGGAGCGAGCGGAAGTTGCTGAAAGGTGCTTTTTTTTTTTTTGTAGTTTGCATGCTTACTTTTATTTTTCAAAGAGTTCATTTTAAATTAAAAGTCAATTAAATTTATTTATTTCCTTATCAACTATACTAATAATTAATAATTTTCATGAAATTTTAGCAAAATCGTAGAGCTTGAGGAGGAACTCCGCGTCGTAGGCAACAACCTTAAATCCCTCGAGGTCTCAGAAGAAAAGGTAAATCTTTCACTTGTTTTTTTTTTTGACACAATATAGCTTCAATTGTTTTGACCAAAAAAAAAATTGACCTCAAAACAACGTCTCCTTATGACAGAAATCGCTCCATTCAAGTGTTGCCAATTTTAAGTAACAAGAAAGTTATTTATTTAGCATCAGAGCTATATAATATAAATACAGAAAAAAAAATTTGCATCATTATTGCAATAAAAATGAAAATTCGAAAATTAAATTTCACATGCAGGTTATTGTAGTGTGAATAATGTCAATGACTGATGAAGCTAATTTTTAAAAACATTGCCAGTGGCGTAACATACGGAGGGACTTGGTCCTTTTTTGCCTCAAATCTGCGAGTCAACTGTTAGATTCTTCATATAATTTGGCAAAAAAGTTACTGTTGCAAAATTATGAAGTTCAGATACACAAGAGTTAACTTAATAAAACGAAATAAAAATGTATAAAAAATATTTTACTACCAATGTAGATTTTTTTTTAATTTGCCGATATGTTTTAGAAAAAAAATAAGTTTACCAATGGCGTCTGTAAGGAATTTATCATAGAGTAACGCGGGGAAATATATAACAACATAAATGTCAATCGCTCCCATTCTGACCTCTATCGGACCTACTCGCAATACGAACACTGAACTTAGAGCGTACCCATGTAGGTTTGCGACGTGAAAACTCTCGTTGCCATATTCTCGTCGTCAGAAAGAGTATAATCATAAATATGTCCAATGATACGGTATTGCCATATTACCCGCACCCATCTAACTCAGGGTAATATGGCAACATGTTTTCGTTATGTAAAAATTAGGAATTAGGAGTTTTTTTATATAAAAAATGCTAATGATCCCAAAAACATAAATTTATTTCTAATGAAAGAAGTCAAATACAAAACATGAAAACTTATTAATATAATTTCTAGTGGCTACTAGTAGATATCTCCTAATTTAACTGTTTCTTTAAGCAAATTCGGATGATGGCGTACATTCTTCGCAAAATCTGTCAGATCTCGTACATATCTCAAATATTTAGTATAAAAACAGCGTTATTAGATTGGATAATATCTGCCAAAAACAGTGATTTTTCAAAAGAATTTCATCAAATATTTGAAGTGTAGTAATCGAGTTTAAAACCTGGTAAGGTATGTAAATCCCGTGTCAACTTTTTTAAATGTAGAAATTTTCTCCATTTTGTAAACAGAATAGTATATGATATACGTATATTCTACAGTTAAATAAATATACCTTGACCATAAAAATATACCAAAACCAAAAATTTTCTACAAAAATCGTTGAATAATTATACATTTAGTTACAAGTTTAACACTTAACCTGAATTTTTTATAGTGTGCTCTAATTTGTTTAACAACAAAACTGAAAACGTCAAAATTCCATATTTAATAAAAAAATTTCATCACTATCCAGAATCGATCCTAAAACACACTCACCAGTGCGAGGCAACACTTGAACGTGTACAAATAAATCTAGAGGTTCACGACAACCACCTTTGACCCAATCAAAACAATTGAAGCTATTTTTATATATATATATATATATATATATATATATATATTGTTTTTTTTTATTAAATTAATTTATTATCCCCACTCTTTCCCCTTTAAAAAAACAAAAAAAAAAACTCTAGGCCAATCAACGCGAGGAGGAATACAAGAACCAAATCAAGAACCTCACCACCCGTCTAAAGGAGGTACATATAGAGTCGGCTCGAACGAAAAAAATTGTTTTTTTTTAAATTTCTTTTCAGTGTTGCCAGCTTGTGTCCCTTTTACTGACCCCCTTTTATTTTTTTTTATTGATATTCTAATAATCGATGTGTGCTTGATAGTTTTTTTTTTTTTTTTTGTTATCGCACTAACTTAGGCCACTTTAAAAGAAGAAGAGTATTCGGTGACGTTAAAGCAGGTGACGCAGCAACTGAGAGAGGTAATTAAAAATGATTGGGAGGAGGAGTTGGAGGAGCAGGACTTGTAGATTGTTTTCGGTTTTTTTTTGCCAGAGTAGGGACATTTTGTTGTTCTTTTTTTTTAGTCAGCTTCTGGTTCATTCTCTGTATATTGGACGCCTATGTTTCTCTGTATATTATCTCCTCATACATTTGTGTTTATTTTATTCATTTACTGTCTTTATCACTTAATACTACATATTTGATTAGAGAAAAAGAGAAAAATCTTCTCTCTTTCTCTCATGGCATGTTGTAAATTAATAAAAGAGTCAATGATATGCCGTAGAAAAGTATCTACTATCTGTTAACTATTATTGTATCATCTTGTTTGTTCTATGTTAGGCTGCAGTGACCAGAGAGCACAGCGAAGACAAAATCCGCATTATTTCAGACAAATTGCGTGAAGTAAGTGCCATCTTATGCCCATCATTATTTTTTTATTTGCACTCTCGTTATATTAAATTAATGGGTTAGAAAGTTTTTTTTTTTTTTAATATACGCGTTACGATAAATCGTTAATTAGTATTTTAACATTTCGGGAGCGTGGCTTTTGTATACAAGATGGGGCAAAAGTAGTCACCGGATTCATTTCATTTGGTTATTTATTATATTAGAATTTATTTTATCAAATTGAAAAAATAATATTGATCAAGTGTTTGTATCCGGTTTATGGCATTTTTCATCACTTTTAGTAAATGACACCACTCTTTGATTCTGTGGATTGAATTTTGACCTAAACCAAATGTACTATTTTTTCAAAAACCGTTGATTTTTCAAAAAATTTCACTCTTACATAAAAGAACTTTAGTCTTTGGACTTACACACCAACCTTTGACTCAAACTTCTATCTTTAATAGCAAAAAAGTTATCCCATGTTTTGGAAATTGGCTGAAATGTGAGAAATGGTAAAAAACTGAAAATTCAAAATTTCTCAAAAAACGTTAATTTTTCAAAAAATTTCACTCTTATATAAAAGAACCTTAGTCTTTGGACTTACACACCAGTTTTTGATTTAAGGTTCTATTTTTAATAGCAAAAAAGTTGTAACAAACTTGAAAAAGCTTCCGAAGGTTAAAAATGACAAAAAACTGAAAATTCCCATTTTCTCAAAAAACGTTGACTTCTCAAAAAATTTCACTCTTACATAAAAGAACTTTAGTCTTTGGACTTACACACCAACCTTTGACTCAAACTTCTATCTTTAATAGCAAAAAAGTTATCCCATGTTTTGGAAATTGGCTGAAATGTGAGAAATGGCAAAAAACTGAAATTTCAAATTTTCTCAAAAAACGTTGACTTTTCAAAAAATTTCACTCTTATATAAAAGAACCTTAGTCTTTGGACTTACACACCAGTCTTCGATTCAAGGTTCTATCTTCAATAGCAAAAAAGTTATCCCATATTTTGGAATTTGGCTGAAATGTAAGAAGTGTCAAAAAACTTAAAGGTACAATTTCCTCAAAAACCATTGATTTCTCAAAAAATTTCATTCTTTCATAAAATATAGTAAGCATAGCGGTTTACATGTCATTTTTTGATTCAAGTCTCTATCTTTAATAATAAAAAAGTTATAACATATTTTGAACAGGTTTGGTAGATAAACAATTACAAAAACTGAAATTTCGCATTTTCTAAAAAAAGTTGACTTTTAAAAAAATTTCATTCTTTTGTAAAAGAACCTTAGTCTTTGGGCCTACATACCACCCTTTGATTCAAGCTTCTATCTTCAATAGCAAAAAAGTTATCCCATATTTTGGAAATTGCCTGAAATGTAAGAAATGACAAATAGCTTGAATGTGCAATTTTCTAAAAAACCGCTGATCTCTCAAAAAATTTTAGTCTCTTATAAAATTTGCTAAACATTTTATTTTACATCTTTATCATATTTATTTTTACATATTTATCACTTTTTGATCTAAGTCTCTATCTCTCATACCAAAAAAGTTGTTGACATGTTACTCAAAAACCGTTGATTTAAAAAAAAAAATACATTCCTATGAAAGTGAAACCCAGTCTATAGGTTTACATACCACCTTTTGATTCAAACTTCTATCTTTAGTAGCAAAAAAGTTGTAAAAGTTCCTGAATAATAATAAACAACCTTTTATTAAGTTAAATTTTATATTGTTTCTTAACAATTCGTTTCATATATCAAATTTTTAAAGCTGAATGAATTCTTGAGTTATAGTCAGATTTGGGTAAGGTAGAGCCTAGTGAAGAAAAAATGGAACTTTAAGCATAATAAAATGTAATTCTATAAAAAAACGGGACAAAACAACTAAGGAATGGACTTTTTAAGTAATATTTATAATTATTTCAGGACAGTATAGGAGGATTCTTAAACATGAATGTCATGCATAAAATATGTCTCTAGGTCCAAAATTCAGAGAGCTAGACAATTTAGGTTTAGGCAACTTTTTTTTACAAAATTAGCCTTCTATTTCCAATCAATTTTCCAATGAGGGTTTCACGCAAAGCGAAATATTAATAGTTTCATACATCCAGAATATTTAAAGAAGTTTATCAAATAATTTTATAAAGAGGTTACAATTATGTTGTAAAAAAGCGAAGTCTAGACCTTTAATGGAACATTGAGAATCTAAATTCCAAAAAAGAACTCGATATCTACTATACTTATTTAAGGATGACAAGTTTTTCCTTATTTCTAGTATTTGTAGGCTGAATATTTTACTTAGCTGACAGTTTTTTAGAAGAAATATTTTTTCAAAATTCATAATTTTATTTAAAAAAAAAATGAAATTTTTCTACTGATAATGCCAAGGATATTATTTTAATTTGCTTTACTATTTTTTCGAATTTCTTGCTTTTTGACGTAACAATGTATAGTTTCACAAAACTTATTTGATTTTTGCTCTCAAACTTTTACTTTTTATCTAATTCAGTTAATACATTATTTATTATCAGAATTAGTTTTTTAATAAAATTGAAATATCTTTATGGTCCTAGTAATAGGGTGATTACTTTTGTTCCATCTGTTGTATGTATTCAAAATGGCCGTTGGGCGCCATCTTGAAATAATTGAAAGTAAGCTACGCATACTTGATTCGTTAAAATATTATATATATTTTTTTAATTGACATCTGGTCACTATCTAACAGTTGTGGACTCATGGACATGGATCATTTTTCATTTCTAAAATGTATATATTAAGTAATGTCCCTCTCACCTCATTAACCACCATCTTATTCTTCGCCAATCGTTATTGTATATGGGTTAGTGGGCAATTGTATTTATTACTCTTTAACAAGGTTAGATTCGCACCGAACCGTAAGTATTTAAGGCAAAAAACCGCTTTATTAACCCCATTTTGTACATTTGGTTTGGCTTATTTATTATTGGTAGAGGTGCATGTTAGAGATTTTTTTTTGTGGCAACAACACCTCACAACTACCAGGTGTTCCATGAAGAAAAGTGTGAATATTTCAAAAACACAGCTCAATATTAAAAAAAAATCTAATTGGCACATAATTAGCTTATGACTAAGAGCTAATTTGGAACACCTTGTATTTGAGATATTTTTATATTAAGATGCTGATCCTTAAAGGGTTGGTTATTTTTCAAGGGTATTTAACTCTTAGCGGCGCCTAATTTAGTTGATAAAAAATACCTAGGGGAGCCAAAATATTTTTTTTATGAATTTTTATATTTTTTGTAAAATTGTAGTAATTTAATACATTAGTAATAATAAAAATCAGTTTTTTGTTAAATTTGAATAATTCGGTGGATCATATTGTGGACCCCGCGACACAAAATAAAAAAACTAAGAATAAGATAACAAATTTATTTAAAAACTCGTACAAACTTGGGTACTAAAAATTACGTTGCATGATAACTTTGGAAACACTCTTTACGTTTTCCCAATCACAAAGGGACTTTACATATGGAACATACCCAATCCGTCCTTACTGGGTTAGCCTTAGTGCTACAAAGCGCGCACCTTCTTCTGGTACTCCTTGTAGGTTAATAAGCAGATGACCGCTGTCTTATCTCTAAGGGTACGTAACGTTTGTATTTTTTATTTCAACATCTGATGGTGCAACCAAATTTCTCTTTCGATTTACAAGCGTTTCTAAGATTAAACCGTTTATGACACTTCGTCTTTTAAAATCTTTAGCAGACATTTTTGGTCACTCCAACCTATTACAAATAATATTGGAATTTACAATTATTGATGCATCTAATAAGTAAAAAAATATTCGATGCCACCACTTTTTACTGCGACGGTCAATCTTGTAGTTAGAAAGTCTTTGGTCAAATATGTTGACTCCATTCATATTAGAATTGTAATCGATTATAGATTGAGGACATGGAATTTCAGTAATTTGTCCACTTCTTTCTTTTCTTTTTACTGTTCCTACATCTTCTGGCTGATCAAAATTTGATAACATGTGAACACATCGACTGTCTTTCCATTTTTTAGCTAACAATCTGGTACTGCTTGTAAACCATTGCACATGACTGCGTTTCAAATTCTTGTCTGGTTTAAATTTTGGCATATGACGACGATTAACAACTTACGGTTTCAACAGCATGGATTTTTCTTTCTTTCAATTGTTGAAATAGATCGACGCTAGTAAACAAATTATCAACATATAACACATAGTCGTTATTTTCTAAGTGTTTTATCAAATTTGTAACGACTCTTGAACCAAGGCACTATTCTATTTCACCAGTAGGTGATTTTCCAGTGTACAAATCAAATTTTAGGCAATAACCAGATTTATCAGCTAACATCCACATCTTATTTTGATTGGTTTTTTTGGCATGTACTGCTTAAGGCTACTACGACCCTTAAATTTAATCATTGACTCATCAACTACAACTACTTGATTAGGAAGTTATGAGTCAACAGTTCTAGCATAAGGCGAATTTTATAAAGCTTATCATAGTCTAGGGGAAGATTTTGGAGGCTTCAGATGGAGATGACTCAAGAGCCATCCAAATCTTTTTTGGGTCATTACTGAGCTGATAAAAGCATCATGCAATTCGGGAGCAATTGACCAATAATCTTTATAGCTGGGACTACGTTTGATACCCATTAACAAATTTATGCCCAGAAAAGCATTAATTTCACGACATAGCTTTTCCCAGTTGAAAGTTTTCCCTGCTCGGCATAAAAATTTGTTTAAAACACTAAAGTATCAATAAATTCCTCAGTAATAAACAGTTCAAAAATCATATACGGTGTTGGATCATTAATGTCTTTGATAAACTGAGGAATTCCAAAAGGTTCGATAAATTGAGGAAGAGGATCAGGTCTATGAACATTAGACCAAACAGGAATTTTACCTTTTGACCACTGTTGTTGTAGTTCGGAAAGGGGGATATTATCACTTGGATCTTCCTCCTCAGAAACCGGCAGGTCTTCTTCCATATCTGTAATAACTGTAGGAACTACAGTTTCGTCCTCTATATCGAAGGAGTCCATATAAATTTCTGACTCAGACCCCGAAGGCAGTGTATCGACATTAAATGTGTCGATTTGTATGTTGACTTCATCGTAAGTCAAACGTCCTTCCGTCTTAAATGGCAAAGGCTCCATACCTGCAAGAAAATATTTTGTAGGTATTTTATAATTAGTGAAACTCAATATTCTGGTGGAGCGGTGGTAGTAAAAAAGAACCACATAAAAACCAACATACTAATAAATATATGTAAATTAAATATCTATACTTACTGGAATGATGTAAGCTATCACTTTTTGCAGGATCTAATAGTATTTATCAATTTAGAGACAGAAAACTAACTTTTGTTTATTTTAACCTAAAATTTAATTCGTAACAGGTGTTTCATCAATGCTGCTATTCACCGAATAAGAAATCTAACCGCCAAAGTAAAAAAAAAAAAAAAAAAAACGTTAAAATGTCCACGGAGCGAGTTCCAATTAATAGGTGGTTTAAATTTTGTGCTTCGGCAGCGCATTGTAAAGCAACATCAAAATATGGTCTATTTTTTGAACCACCGAGCCTTTCAAAGCCGTTTTCAAGCCGTTCATTAGTCAGGGTGGTTTCAATTTTCGACCATGAATACTTAAAGAGTTAAAAAATTATTCATTATTTGAAATGTTTTAGTATTTAATTAGATTTCCAAAAACCGCCTTTAAGGATCAAAATCTTTAAGTATTGAAAACAGTTTGTATACCAGATGTCCCAAGCCAGTGGTTCACCTTTAAAACTATCGTTTGTTTTAAATTGACCTAATTACTTCCGGTTTAACCGGAAATGGACACGAAAAACATATTTTTATATTCGGTAAATATTTAATTTTTTTAATCCTTCAGAGATACACTAATTTTTATTTTTTGACATTTAAAATCAAAAATTAATTTGAATTTAAATATCTTTTGAATAATTGCTTAAATTTTTATATTAAATTAAATGTAAAGTAAATTGTGTTTCGTTTTGAACAAATGAATCCTAAGGGTGAACCGTTTGCTTGCTTGCATATATCTCTGCAATAAAAAATAAATTATTAAATAATTATTTTTCTATAGGCTGAAGCCCGTGCCGAATTCGCTGAACGTTCGGTCCAAAAGTTGCAAAAGGAGGTCGACAGACTAGAAGGTACGTTATTAAATCATTTTAAAAACTACAAATTCTCACCCTAAAACACCTACACAGACAGTTTTATGATTGTTGTGTTCCTTTTATTAATGTTTAATACGCGTGACTACTAATTTTTTTTAATTTGTTTTTTTTTTATTAACCCTTAACCCTCCTTCCACCACCTCTCGCAGACGACCTATTAGCGGAAAAAGACAAGAACAAAATACTCGCGGACGAGATGGAGGCCACGCTGCACGACATACAGAATATGTAAACCCATACATATTATTATTATATAAATATATTAGCGAGGGAGCATTTTTTTATTTTTTTTTACATAAATTTTATATACAATCAAGAAGAATAATTGTCACGCGTCCACAAGAATATGTATGGTCCGCCATTTTTCAGATCATTTAGAAGAACCACGAAAGGTTTTAGCCAAAGTTGATCCGAAAATGGCCACGACCGTATTAAAATATTTCATAAGTAGCTTTATTTATGATCATTATGATAGTTTATGCCATTTTTTTTTTAAATTTCAAATGTTGCTCATGTAAGATCAAACCAGAAACATTCCGATTTATTCCAGAATTTGCTGTGCTTATTATGCGATAAAGTTCTCTTACAGGGTGTCCTGAAATTGCGGTATCCCAACATTGAATTCTTTGTGCAAAATAAGCGAATTTTTAGCGAAAGTTTAAGAAAATATATATTTTTTAGTCGTTACTAGTCGATATATTTTTATGGAATTTGGTACAGGACTTTGAAGTAATAAAAGGCATTTTTTGAACTAAAAGTTTTTAAATCGGTTATTTTCAATTAAATTATCTTAAAGAAAAAAGTTTTTTTTTCTAAAATCCAGGTTCAGTTTGGAGCAAATTTGATTCTCTGCCTTTTGTTCCAACGATGCACAGTTTTCAAGTAAAAAAATAAAAACCAAAGAAAAAATCCATTAATGGTCTCCCTTTACTAATTGCCAAGAAACTATACTCATAGTCCAGGCGTACAAGTAAAAAAATAATCCAATAATAGACACTCTCGGACTACAATCTTAAAATCTAGTCGTGCCTGTAATAATTTTTTTAAACCTACACTCTTGGATTAAAATTTATTATTCAACTAGTAATCATTAGTAAACTAGACTATTTTTTATAGTAATGGTCCAGGTATTGAATTAATGAATTTTTTATTAATAGCACTATTAAAAAGTCCAATATGCACTCATTATAGTCCAAGTGTCCAATACTAAAAAAATACGAAAGTTTCCATGAATTAACTATTTAATAATTCAATCTTACATCCGTAGTCCAGGCGTGCCTTCATTAAAAAAAAATCCATTAATGAAACAAAATTAAGACTTTCATCCTTAGTCTATACGCCAGTCTATAGTCCAGGTGTATTTGTACTACTGATAATATTTATAAACACAACTTCCAACAATTACCAAGAAATTATACTTATAGTCCAGGTGTACCAGTAGTAAAAAAGATCCAATAATTGAACAAAAATTAGACTTACACAATTTGACTCCAATCCTATAGTCCAGGAGTGCCTGTACTAAAAAAATTAACTTGTTCTCTTCGTTCATTACTTGAACATACGCTATTGGACTATTATTTATGGTAATAGAAGTGTTATTATTTAAAAAATATATTAACAAAATTAGACCTACACACTCATGATAGTCCAGGTGTTCGAGTGCTAAAAAAAACCATGAATTCAACTTTTAATAAATCATCTTAAGTTGATAGTCCAAGTGTGCTATTAATTAAAAAAACTCCATTTAGATTTAGATAATTTCAAGTTATTACTTGTGTGCCATTCCATCATCGAATTCGGCACTTTTCTGCCTAAAATATCTCTAAAACTATCTAAGACAAAACGCATTTTACTAACTAAGAATTAAGTTACAATTTAAAACCGTTTAGATTACAAGCAATTTAATTCAATATTCTAAAAGGTGTCCAGGTTTTTGTAAGTAGTATATTATGATCAATGTTATCAAAGGAGTTGGTAAACACCACATTCATCTGATCCGTTCTATTCAAAATATCAATAATTGCGTAGGTCAGTAGCCTCAGAAAGCCATGCTGAGGTTCATACATTTTTCCCAAGCAATTAAATACAATTTTAAGTAATTTTTTCCTTTTCTAGACTTTCTAACTCATTTTCCTATTCATGGCTAGTACCTATGGACAGAATTTATTCATTAATCAGTCGTTTTTCGAGAATGAGCTCTGAATTTCCTAGACTACCTTTGAGTATCTCATCCATCCCGTGAATATCAAATTCAGTTAGAATTTCTTTTATTGGATATTCTGTAAGAAAATTTTTCAATTATTTTAGAGGAGGACGAAACGAACTCAAAGTCTTATGCAAGACCTTTCAAATTTTTGCCTCATTTTTAATCAAGAATATTCAATTAAAATACACGTACGGACACCACTGATAAGAAAATCTTTCAAAACCAAAGGTGACTTTTGATACTCCTAAGGCGTGCTCCAAATTTCGTAAAAATATCTCATTTAAAACCCTTTATTGCTTTTTTTCTAAAATTAAACACAGCGATTCGGAACACCCTGTATATTAAAAACAAGTGAGCTTCTTTCGCAATGTTCCTTTGCCAATTTAACTGTCGTTTAGAGAACTTTATTGGGTCAAAATCACTGCTTCACAAAAGTATTTGGTGCTTAAAATTATCGATTTAATTATTTAGGTATTTGGCACTGCACAAAGTTTAGGCCGCTATTTTTTTGTGATTTTCTATTATTGTTTTTTTTTGCAATATATTAAATTATATATATATATGTTTAGTTGCAATATTCATATAAGTAAACACTGCCATACCTTTGGCCTATTCTACTTACATACATGCGTTATTAGTCGGCTGAACAACTTTATTATCGGCTTTTATTATTATTTGTATAGTTTAGTTTATAAATAATTTTGGCTACCCGTTTGTTTGGAAATTCATCAAGTATTTTTAAATTTATTTTAAAGCCTTATATTGTTTATATTTTCTATTATTAATTAATAGTTAAATGAGAAAAAAAGTGTATTTTTATGTAGTTGTAATAACTAATCGATTATATATTTTTACTTCAGTTTTTTTTGTTTGTTTTTTTTTTTTTTAATTTGTCGCTTTTGCATGGTCGTTTTATTAATGAGCTTGTCAAAGGCAATTTTCAGTGGGTTCATCTTGGGTTACCATGAGAAACTAAAACAAAACAATAACTCCTAATTAAGAGGTTGTCATGGTAACATCCAAGATGGCGGCCATTGTGAAAGGGTGCCCCTCTACTAGCCACGCCCTCTCCAAACAGATTTTTTTCACCAAAGAAGGTAAGTGACGTTTGATTACTAACAATTTTACAATTAATTAGTAAAACCGCTATACACTTGACATGTATTTTGCCCTATATTTATTATTTGTTTATTTTTAAAATTTTCTTCTTACAGACGAGCTTGTCGCCGAAAAGGAACGTTACAAGGAAATTGGAGACGATTTGGACACGGCCTTCGTGGAACTTATCCTTTAAATTCCCCCTTATTATTTCACTTTATTATTATTATTATTTATTTTTTATTTTATGTGCACCGTCAATCGGTTTATAATAGCTTCCTAAAATTGTATTTTCTTTATTAAAGCGACTCTTGCCATCTTTTTTTTTTAAATAAACAATTTGATGAAGTTATTACGATTGTGCGGCGTACAAAGATGTTTAGATGGTAGGTGTCTTTATTTGTGCAAACACTAATATAAATTATATTTATATATGTTTATTTTATGTTTTTTTTTTGAGGAACAAACAAATCATAGCCCTTATTTAATCACACATATGAAACTCACAAAAGAAGGGTTTATTTAATTCCTTTCAGGAAGTCGTTAATCATGTTTTTACCGGTTTTCGCATATTCTTTGATCACTTTAATGCAGTCTGCAACGGCTTTTTCTAACCCCTTAAGGACTTCTTTGAACGTTTTTTCCAACTCTTTGCTACTTTTCTCTGCAAGGGTCGACTTGGCCAACTCATAAGAGCTATTCAATTTGTTCTTCGTCATCGTCCAGGTCTCATTAATCGTGCTGATCGTCTGTCGTTCCCTTTCAACTATTTTTTCGTTAAGTTCTTTTGATTTGGCCGCCATTTGTTTTTTTATTTCCCTAGAGCAAGAATACACTCTTATATGAAGAAAGAAAGTATCAAAGTAACGTTACTTCGTGTCAAGTTTATTTTGCAGCTCCTCTAAATCCTGATGTAGCTGTTTGAGCATGATGTCGTTCTGGTTTTTCATTTCTTGTGCGGTTAAATTGATGGATTCTAATAATGCCGATTTCATGCCTTCGAATAACTGGACTGTTTCTTCGTAAATACTTCCCAGCAATTGTTCCGCGGTAGACCCCGGTTGAGACATTTTAAATTTACTGGGAATTTTTTGATGTTGTGATTAGTGCGATGACTTTTTGTCAATTATGACGTGACTAGGAAACGTTCAAAAGTAAAATCTTCTGTTTTTTAAAATTTATTGTTTTTTTTGTGAATGCATCAAAGTGGGAATTCGATCGATATCTGATTAGATAGCATCTTTTAGTATTTTCTCCATAGTTTTTGAGCACGTTTTGTGTAAACATTTTTCTTTTGTTTTAATAATAAATTTCTTCAACCTGTGATTTCATTTAAAAAAAAAAATTTACTCCAAAAATTTATATGATTCATTATTGGGGTTTTAGTTCAGGCTTTAATGGTAGAAAAAGAATCTATGAGTTAATGTTTTGGACTATTTTTGTGCTAAAAAAACCATGACGTTATTATGCATTACTATAATGTTTTCCTTTTTATTTCACATTTTAGTAAGGCTTCTTGAAGATGCGCATCTCCTTTCTAAGCATTAATGTCTTTTTCTGAAATAAATCTTTGGATGGAACCAACCATTTAATGAAGAAACTATATAGAATCCGTGATAATCCCTTTTATAGATTTCACCCTAAAAATATTTCATTTTTAAATGTTTCAGACGAGTTAGTGTTGGAGAAGAGCAAATTCAAAGCGATCGCGGACGAGATGGATCAAACCGTCGCGGATTTGGTCGGATATTGAAGGCCAAACATCCCAAAATCGACACTGCCTTATACCTTAATAATGATTTAAAAAATTAATTGTGATGTTTTCGGCTTATAGAGGATGTTTTCTTTTTTTTAAACACGTTAACTGTCACAGTTTTATAAAATCAACAATTATTTAATTAATTCAACATTTGTTTTGTACGTGACGCTTATATGGTACACGCAACCTGATAAATTAATTTGAATTATTTTTTTGTCCGTTTCCAGTTGTAACACGTAATTTTTTTTTTAATAAAATCCATCTTACGGCAGTTAACGTGTTAAATTTACTGGTTATATGCTTGGAATCTTGATGAATGTTTTAGTATCACGCTTTCCGAAGTGATTCTTATAATTACACATCAAAATAATGGTCTAGGGGACAAATGTATTGAATGAAATATTGTTTGAAAATGAAACACATATATATGTTCAATATTAAATTCTAAAAAATTCATCGTGGCTCTACAATTGTTTGTGCGCTCCTAATTAAATTGTCAATATTATTTTGCTCAAATTATAGTTGTATGTACATACAATTTAGTAATTCTTCCCTTGTCTAGAACACCATTTCTTAATCTAAAACACGCCTTCTTTTCAATATAACCCACACGTGCTCGAGAGATTCTTTGGATCATGCAAAGATCCAGGAATAAGACAGTTCCGTCGTAGAACAAAGAGCTGACTGGACATGTACATTGACCAACAAGAAGACTTTCGAGTAATCATAATGATCTGTGATTAAAATCCAAAAAAGCGAAGATCTATAGGGATACCACGAATGAGATGGAGAAACAAGATCGTTGCAGATCTGAGAGCGATGGGTGGACAATTATCGTACAGTAAGACCCACTAAATTTATAGAGCAACAAATAATAATGATGATTGTGCTGTTTCAAGTTTATAGTGAGTCTTACAAATCAGATTATGGGATTTCCACAGGATGTCTGGAGTAAAAATAGTTTTCATGTAACCTATTCTTTACTGTTATTACTGAGCAGTGACACAAGACCATAAGCATTTTGAAATCGTGAAATCTGATTCCCTTGTTGAATCAGTATGTCTTCCATTAACATTGCCAGTTTCATACTTTTATGATACGTATCATAACAACAGCTTGTAACGTGTTTTACGGTCAAGATGTAGTTTTTGAATTTTGATCATCTTGCATAACAAAAAACAAATTCTTACTAAGAAATAATTGCACCAAAGACGTCTTGAAGAATTTATTTATTACCATTAATAATAACTTAATATAAGGTATGTTCAAAGGAATGTCCAACAAATAACAAACCAAGCATTTCAGGCTTTTTTTCCTTGTCCCTTAGACCATTCTGATGTGCCTATTTATTTTTCTCTTCCATTTAGATACAAATGAAGAATTTATCTTGAAATATCGCTCATTCAATATTTTGTACGATACTGAATAATAAAAGAGATGATGAGAATGTCTGGCTGGTTTTTTATTGGTTCGAATGAAAAAAAATCCCATATTCTACGTATCCGACAAATATATTTGCTACATCCTCAATAAAAAAAAAAAAACATTACACGCAAAAAAATATTTCACAAAAACCGTATAAAATACTGCAAATAATAAGTTAAAACTTAAACCGGTATCTACAGCTTAAAAACGTTTAAGCGAGGAAAGAATAACGAAGATCCGAACCGCGCTTTCGCATAGTAAATCAGTCCTTATCAAACATAAAGTGGGCCGAATCCATAATTAAAAAGACAAAATATACAAAGTTAAACATTAATACAAACTAATAATTAAAAAAAAAACAGTTTTTTAAGTAGGAATATTTACAAACTGGAATAAGTGTCATCGTTATTCGGTAGGACCCTTTAATAATTTACTTAATATAAGTAATTAATTGTACCACACTTTCAACAGTCACCGATCCGTTAAATAACTTCATAAGACTAATTACAAGGTCTTGTGCAGACAGAGGGTGTCCTTGAGAAGTTGATTGCGTAGTTGCCAGAGTGCAGCGACGACGTTGTCGTGTTGATCGGCCCGTTTGCCGAGCCACGTGGCCACCTGAGATAATTTCTCCGGATCCGGTGGGGCGCAGGTTTCTGGCGTCGCGTGTAACGTACGCTCCCAATTACTGATGTGCTTCTGTTCGGCGTTGAGGCCCTCGATATATCTTGACATTTTTAAAAAATAATTAGTAAAGATTAATAATAAATTAATTAGTCTTACTTGATGTACGCCTCGGAGTGTAAAACCCTTTGTGGCCTCGGCGGGACGGAGAGGAACATCGGTTCCGTCGATTTTTGGGCCGCCCCTGTCACTATGGGGGTGGCACTAGAGGCGGGTGCTAAAAGTTAAATTCAAAAGTTATCAAGTGATCGTGTTTGAATTGATAAATGAGAGTGAAAATTATGCCTGGAAAGATACAAATTTTAGTCCTTTGTATAAATCGTTATAAAAAAGAACTTTCAGGAAATCCTCCTCTTTCCATTAATCTCTATAGGATCTAGTGAGATTATTTATAATTGATCGAGCACTTGTATGTAATCAAACATGATAGTCTAGGGTCTGACCAGAAGATACTTTGGGCCAAATATACTCCATATAAGAAATTTTACTCCCAGAAGAAATAATTTTACTGAACTTGATTTTTCGGCAACATGATGTACTACTAACATCTTAGTTTTTATGAAGAAAGCTTTTTCTGAGAGCTGATTAGGACAGATACGTTTAGCTATTGCTCGTTCGTTTACTAGTGTTGGCACATAACAAAATGTCTCGAATTCTAAGAAAAATAGAGCATTAAATTATAAAATTCTCACTGTTGAACTTGACATATTCTTGAAATGCTGATTTTCTTCCAAGCAGTTTAAGTTATCCCGTCTTCCTCCCAGGAATTTCTTCTTTGACAGTTACAGCCCTGGTCTATTTCTTTCATGAATTTGTATGACAAACATCTCTGCATAACAAACTGTAAAACTTCAGCACATTTTGAAATCAAAAATTGCTTATTAATTTATATTCTTGCATTTGTATTTTGTTATATATCAAGTAGATAGTCTCACAAGGACTCTATGGATATTTTAGCAATATAAATGAATACAAAATACAATACGTAGAATATTTACGTATTAAAGTATAATGGTGCTTCTGGGGAAGGTTTTGAGGATAAAAACGCCATTCTGGGTTCAATTCTTGGGTATTTAGAGAAGTTTTGGTTTGAGCTTTTTTTTGTAAATTTTTTAGCAAAATTATTGGAATATTCTTATAAGGGTTTTAGGCCTAAGAAGAAGCATTCCTAACCAAATAATTTCATTTGAGAACGATTCTTGTAAGAGAATGAATATGAAGGTAAAAAAACATGGTGATACAGCTCAAATTCTCCATTAAGTGTAAAACCATTAAAAAAAAGTTTTCCTGTACCAATATTCAGATGTCACAAAATACTAACAGAATATACGGATTAATACATTTAGAGTTTATATAACGTTGTTGAACAAAATCCTGGAATAAGCAATTCTTTAACTACCTTTAAGGTGCAATTAAACCACCGTACCAGTTTGGCAACTAAAGTGTTAAACTAAGGTGCTTTTTTTACTACTCTCACGCCTAAATCTAACAAATAACGACTAAAAATTAAAAGAAAAACTACCGGGATATTCAACTAAACAATAAAAAAACCAAAACACTCAAAATAAATTTACTGGCAACGCTACGATCTGGTAAAAATTACCTGCGACTATAACCGACGTGTAATTCACTGGCGTTGTAATGAACGTACTAGCGCTAGTCACTATTCCAACGAAAAAGAAAGAGATAGAAAAAAAATGGTTATGGTTATTGATAAAAAGCATGATTGATGATTGTAATAGTGGCAAGAGTAAAGTTTGATTTTTACTTACGTTTACCGGGTGTAGCGACGGATGCGCTCGCAGTTGCCGTTTGTGTGTTCAAGTTTCTTACGGCGGTCGCTTTTGTTGACGGTTTAAAGTTCCTAAAAAGGATACAAAAAATGATGTTTTTAGGGTGTACATGTTTTAGAGTTAATCAAGGGAATTGGAGATATTAAAACTTGATTGTTTTTGTTTCTATGCCAAATAAATAGGAAAATTGGGACTTTTATACTAAGAAAAATGAACTTTTTATAATCAAGCAAAAGCAGAAATCTCTGTTTTAAAATATGCAACGGAACGACATCTGGACCAGTCTTTATTTTTGTATGCGATTTTTCTTTTTCTGAATGGGATCAATCACAAATTATTTTTTGGTTTTATTCCAGGCACTTGTATTTTATGGTGTTTTCCAGAAATCCTATTTTTTAAGTGTTCTATTGCTTTGAGATTAATTTTCCATATCTTCTAGGTAATTAATTTAACTTATGATATCCAGGAACCAGAAATATTTGTTCACATTTTCCAGGTTTTTAGATTGAGTTTCAAGAATTCTATGGCATTTCAATGCCTTCTAAGAATTCGAAATAAAATTAATCCACGTATTATAAAATATTAATTAATTTTTTACTGATATTTAAAACTTTATAAAAAAAAATATATTTTAAATTAGTCATATTTTTTTAAAATATTTGTTGCAATTTTTCTTTCAATTCGATGCACTTAACGTAGTTAGTTTTCTTCCAGGCATTTAAGAGTAATTTCTTCGCTTATTCTAGGCACTTGACGTCATTCTTCTAGGCTTTTTAAATATATACTTTATACTTATTATTGAAATGTAAATTGCGAATGGTATTGTAAATGGCATTCATAAGACCTCCTTGCCAGAAAATTTTGTTATATAGAAAAACCAAATCTAAGTCATCGTATATAAGTAATTTACACTCGAAGTTAAAGTCACATAAATGCAATTTTAAAGGATCCCACCTGGGTTCTGTGTTAATTTAATTTTTTTTTAACAGTGTCGTTTTTCATTTTTTTAACATTGAATATTTATTATATGCAAACGATCTCAAACTATATGTTAGGGTATAAAACAAAAACGACTGTATAGAAGACACTTCCTTCAATGAAACCTTAATTCTCTTGTCAACTGGTACAAAGACAGGAGCATTTTAATTAAGATTAAACCTCAACTGCCTGGAATAATTAATTAATTAATTAATTCAAAATTAATGCCTAGGTTAAAAATTTATTTTACAATTCCAGGCAGTTGAACCGTTTTAATCCAGATTAAGTCTCAATTTCCTGGAATAATTAATTAATTTATTTATGTTGAGAAATTAACGTTAAAAAATGTAAAATGTTCTATTCTAAACTTAAAGAGTCTATTTTATGCAAATATTTAAATAGAAAAGGTTGATAATTTTATTGACTTAAAACTTACTTTTATTAGGGATTTCAGTTTTAAAAAACATATCGACGCGATTATTTTAAAATCATCCAGAATGCTGGGTTTCTTTGTTGCTATGACACTCAAACTATTAAGTCACTGTACAACTGTCTTGTTAGAGGTATTTTAGAGTACTGTTCTGTTATATGGTGTCCATTGTATACAGGTTATGTTAACCTTTTGAAGCAGGTTCAAAATAAGTTCTTATTGTATAAATCAAAATTTCTCTACAAAGACCCTACTTATCAGATTAGAATTACATTGGCTGGACTTGAAAGCCTTATGGTCCGAAGATAAGAATCTATTGTTATATGTTTCTTTACAAATTGTTATGAAAGCAAATTAGCTGTTTAGTAGGGTCTTACTTAGGGTGCCTCAAAGGAACACACTTTTGTCACAATTTGACAAAAACGTATGATAAATTATTCTCTAATATAGACATTTTTAGGTACAACCATGTTAAAAATTGTAGGATATGTTGATTTTAGAAACATGAACTATTTGAAGTGTTTTGATGATTCTGTACTTTTGTGATAAATATTTCGAATTTAAAACATCGTTACTTGACTAAATAAAATATGGGAAAAACTCGTATTTACTTGCTCCTGAAGTCGGGCATAACAACCCGCCCGTTGCCCTTATTAATGTGCATATCTCTCACGTGTCGGATGAGTCTCGTTATGTTCGGGAACGGTTGCAAATTCTTCTTGGTCAAACGAGAACAGTTGCGCCATTTGCACTGAAGCTCCTCCCCCGGATGTTCCTGAAAATCCCACGTTAGCGAGTTCTTATTACATATGAGAATCAGAAGAGCGTTTACCTGATAGTATTTTTGCACGTGCCCCTGCGAATCCTTCGAATCTTTGACCGAATGTTCCACGCAATCGCTCAGATCTTCGAACTGGAAGTCGCAGTCTTCCCATTTACATTCGAATATCTGGAAAATATGTTGTAGGTTTATATAGACATTTGTCGATGGATATAACGAGAAAAATGAATAGTTTTAATTAACATTTTTAAGTTTGTTCATTGGGATATAACCATGTCTTAACAAAAAGAAAAAAGTCAAAACAAAAAGATCACTATTCAAAAGCTTTACATTAGCCTGAGACTAAAGTTAAAAAGAAATAAAGTTAAAACTTTATTTCGAAAATGGTTTGCTGTAATTGTATATTGAAAACTCATTTAACTTTTAAAAAGTGTTAATTTAACAGTTAAAAGTTTCATTTAAGGGAGTATTATTACCTGATTTTCCGGCGGTCCCTGGGGTTGGGGCGCGGGACTCGGACAGGACTCCTGCTCGGCCAACAGTTGCGCCTTCGTCTCCTCGTTCAGTTTCGAGGCTCGTTCCTCCCACACCTGTTTCTCGCTCGCGGCGAGCGCCTTCCACTCGGACCCGACGATCCTCGAAATGTCCCCGAACTTCGATTCGGGATTATTCTGAACCACCTGCTTGCGCACCTCCCTCGAGTATAATATGTAACCGGTCACCACCTTCGACTTGTTCGATTTCTATAATTTGAAAAAGGGGGAACAGAGTGAACGTTTTATAGAGTATAAACAGAAGAAAAAAAACTAAGTTGTGTAAAACGTAAGTTTTTTTTTTAAATATTTCACATTGTTAAATTTTTTTAAAACGGCATGATACAAAGCAATATGGGTATCAGAAATGAGGGCTTAGTTTGGGAATGTTTAAGTGGTGTCAAACATCTTTTATAAGAATGTACCACATTCCTATAAAAGTGGAAACTAACACTTGTAAATGATTTAGAACAAGGCCGGTATCTGTAAGTCAGTTTTCCTGTAAACGCCCCAGTGACAAGTAGTATCTGTGTTTCATGTCCTTATTGGTGTCGTGTCGAGCAATTTAAGAGAAATATAAAGTGAGAGTTTTCACATAGCATTAATTTAATTTATTAAGTAATTCATTAATATTCAATAAGCGTATCCTTCCGTGCTAAGTGTAGGAAGCTGATGCCTTGGCACGTTAAGTAACGCTATGAGGATATTACCATGTATGGAGTGGTCACATCAACAAGTTTCGTTCTGGTTTATTGTTAAAGAAGGACAACAGTAGTTTGTTAATTATTTTTCATTCTCTAATACATGATAAAGGTCGCCTGATGTCATAAAACTGAAGGATGTTAGTCTTACTGTAAGAATGATGTATGTATACTGTCATATTTCGCTATATGGCCTTAATATATCCAGTTAGTTATCCAAATAGTTGCTCACCAATACTTTTTCCAGGTATGTAATGTCTCGTGATCTCTGATCTTCTATCTTGATTGTGCAATGTAATGTTTAGTTATTACAGTTAATAATCACAGTTACTGTAAGTACCTTGTTTTTAGTAAATTGTTCTTGATTTGATGTATTACGGTTTCCTTTAAAGTTTTATTAATATCCTGACAGATTTACAAGATGTTTTCTTAATTAGTCATAGAAAAAAATCAGTAAGCATTACGCCCGTCAAAAATTATACTCTATACAATGGTATTTGTACCTACTTATGCCACACTTGTTATAGAATATACCATTTATTATTTATGAACCCTGTGGGCCATACAATTCTTCCCTTTTCTTTATTCTTACTCACCAACACAAATGAACGAATCACTCACTCCCTTAATGAGCTGTAAATAATCACTTCAAACGTATTATTAATAATATTTAACCCGTAATAGTATGATAAAACAAGTGTATTTCTTACCTTTTTAGTGGAGCTAGGGGTCGGAGTGGCAGGTGCTGGCGTACTAACGGTCTGAACCGCGTTTATGGGATTGATCAAGATACTGTTGACGGCCGCGGGTATTTCCCCGGAACCGACGGAGGGCGGACCTCCGTCCAAGGAGTCCTCCATTATGATATCGATGTCGGCCAATTTACTCAGGGTAGGAGAGGCCTCCTATAAACGTACAATTACAGGGATTCCCACTACTTTTTACTCAGTTTGCCATTTTGGAGTTATTAGATGGGTTGTTTCATTACAGGCTCTTCAATGTCTTACTAGTGTTAGAAAATTGTAATAATGACCCTAGCAGAACAATGATTTCTAAAAAATCTAAATTCAACTTTTGAAAAAATTGAACTTTTAAGGATCAATTTAAAATATTGGTCTCTGAATAGTGATTGAATATTTATTACAAACATTCTTTATTATAGCTTATATGAAAGTCAAAAATACCGCCCAAGTGATATAACCAGAAAATTTTCCCAAAGCACAACATGCTCATATTATGCAACTACTATAATAATAAATACTACCGATTAGAGACTCATAAAACTAATAACAACAGTTCTTTCATGAAAATAATACTGATATATTTTTATTGATAAGTATAAAACAAGTACAATACTAGTTAGTGCTTAAATAAAAACTTGCTCCTCATCTGATGTACTCCCTGCCTCTTCCTCAACTGTCTTTTTCACCGGAGTAACAGGATACCGGACCGGCCCCTTCCACTTCCTGCTCAGTCCTAAACTTCTCGGCAAGGCCACTGCTGGTTCCTTCCTGACATATTTTATCTTTTCATCATCATCATTTTCAGATTTTTTGAGGATCATGTCTACCACTACAGCCCGATCATTGTCCAGATCCACATAAGAGGTCTGAAGTCCAGTTACCAGAGACCTGTTGAGGTATTTATTACTGTTCGACAAGTCATGGCACAATTCCGTATTGTGTTTCTCCACATGACTTTCCACAGAAGGACTTTTCCTGCACGCAAGGATTCTCGATAAAATAAACTCCACCGTACTGCCAGTGTTCTTCAATAAAGCCAAAGAATCACTGTACTTCCTCCCAAGCAACGACTGACCATTCACGGCAACAATTTGATCATCCTTCATTATTTGACCCTCGTAACATGCCGAAGGTAATACTGAATGGACGTAAACGTTCCCATCTGAACCCTCCATGATTTGAATTCCAAGGCTCCCATCGGGGTCTCTATGGACTTGGACCGTGGATAAAACGCGCTCCTCATCGAACGATATATTATTAAATTTATCCAGGAGGGTGTCATTGATGGTTTCTTGGAAATTTGGCAAAAAGTTTTGCTGGTTCGACTTCAAAGTGGATTCCATGATGGCGTAAGCGTCTCCCTCGCACGAGGCCTTAGAGCTGCAATGAAACGAAACGGATTCCAAAGACATCCGCTCGAAAAATTCCGGATCGTTTACGTGCTCCATGCTCCTGGAGACTCTTGGGGTTGTCTTGGAGTACATTTTGGTGCCCATTTTAACGCCAATTCTCTTCTCGGCATGCAAGGAACACCCGGCTAAATCAGAACTATCCAGCATTAAATTATACTTTGCCGGTCTCTCGTTTTCCTTATTCTGATGCTCCTCGTTTGTGAAAGTCAAGTCTTGTATGCTCTTGGCTCGTTTGTAGGAAGGCGATGGTAATTTTAGTCCGGGATAGTTGAACTGCACCGTAAACTCTGTAGGCTGATTAAGAGCTTCCAATTCCAAATTTGCTTGGTTCTTTGCCTCCTTGAGTGGCACTCCGAACTGGTGACTCAACGACTGTAGTGACGCATACTCAGTTCTTAACCTCAAAAAAAACTGATGATGCAGCGAGGCTAGACGAAACGCGAAATAGCTCTTCTTATGGTCCATTTTAAGTTTATATTTCTTCAAAGAGGTTCCCTTCTGCACATGCTTATGGGGTGTGATACACAAATAGTTTTTAGTGTAGCATAGTGTTTTAATGCTTCGCCAATCAAAAGTTTCATATAAATGGGGACCAAAGGGGCTGGTTGACTCTCCTCGTTCATACAAGTTTACTCCTTTGGCACTAATGTAGAGCCAAATATCACGTCTCTCCTCGTTCAGCACCCATTTGGCGGTGTAAAAATGTCCACCATAATGCGGTAACTTTTGTGCATATAAAATGAACTCTTGCTCAGCCCTCTCTTGATCCAATCCTTGATTTGACTTATGAGCCTGCACTAGTTCACTTTTTAAACGATTTTTATCGTCAATATTCCCATTCATAGTCTCAGGGATGTAATGGTCTAGCAAAAAATAATCTCTGGCCCCATGTTCTTCTTTATCAAAATCTCCAAATTCTGCTTGCAGGGCCAGTCCGCTCAGATGCATGATTTGCCCAAAAGAACTGGGCAGCTGATGTTCCAGGATTGACCTTCGCAACTGTAAATACAAAAAATGTTTGGCTTCGACACCTCTAATGCCTCTAAGTGAGGGCATGAAAAACCGTACTCTCAAGTACAGTACGACATTATCCGCTCCTACTTTTCGTATTCTAGTGTCCGAAGGGATAAAAATAAAATCTCCAGCGATCAGTGCCGAGAGTCCCAACATGAAATTCTCACTGATCCGCTCCTCACAAATGATTAACTCCAAAATATCTCCTGCAGTGGTGGTCTTTAAGTTGCAACAAATTTCCAACTTTTGCCCATTCAATAATATCACCGTGACCGGTTGGTCTTTGGATGGTGCTAAAAACAACTTTTTTGGAGGCAGGGCTGCTCTAACAACAAACTCGGGCCCCACACAAGGTTTGGTAGCTTTTAACTCAACCGGTTCGACTTTATAGAGACGCGAGGCCGCCCTTTGGACTGGGTTCCTGCGTATCTTTAACCCTCTGCATTTACTATTACTCACGTTTTTTTGAAACCCTATTGAGGTACATTCCTCATTCAAGTGTCTACAAATATTCTCTGGCAGGCACACACTCTTTGACCTAATAATATTGCCTGGAACATTAAGTAAGTCCATAGAGGTGAGATCCTCAACACTAACAGTTGATAAATATGAAGCCCTAGGCCATCTAGAAGAAAACTTATCGGCAATTGGGGCCATAGCAGGGGTATTCCAAATAATATCCGAAGAAGTTTCTAGAGCTGCTAAAGTCTCTTGGTGCATATCCATTAAAATATGAGAAAATGGACGCGGCTGCGGTCGCTCTTTGCAGTACAAAGACATCACATCCAAGAGGTACATTAAAGAGGCCCTTAAGGTCTCCTGGAGACGCGTCATTTCCGTTAAAACATGCCCAAGCTCTTTGCTTAATTTCTCAGTGGCTGTGGCCCTTTTTAACGTCTGTCCTAAAGAGTAAATCCACATCTTTTCATTTTGGGTGTCAGTATACTTCCTGCTCATCTTAAACTCTGGCGCCAAATAATTGGAAAAGTGAAAAGGTTGATTGGCTCCCAAGAACGAATCAATTAACTGCATCCTGATGCGGCCTTCAGCAGACAATTTTAAACTGGCCGGTGTGATTAAAGGAATACAGTGTTTTCTGGAAACCCCGTCGGAAAGAAACAGGTCTTGCAATGCCTGGATGCTTTGACACAATACAGCCCACGCTTCTAAGTCTTCCAATCCAGACGGTCTGGCCGCAAGAAAATCTCCGAGAGTGGTGAAGACCATACTTATACTGAGATTTGCCATCTTTTGAAACTCATTTGTCATCTTCTATCGATTTGTTACCTTAAATAATAAGTTTTAAGACCTTTAGTATTGATTTAATTTGTTGGTTGTGTTTGTTGTCAGCATCTTTTGGGCAAAATCTGAGTTTTCAATCATAAGCTTTAACGGTATATATAATATGGGCTCATGCATAAAGAACCATCTGTAAGATTTCCTACCTGAGGTCAACATACCCATTAAATTGTAATCTAGTAGAGGTTTATGACCTTTATGGTTGGAATAAGGTTTACTCAGGTAACATTCTTTGTATAGATATTGAAAGTAAAGAAATATGGTATTTATTAATGGAGTTACATTAGAGATTTTCTTATTTATTTTTTTTTTTGATACAGTGGAATGAAGTGTTTTCTAGTTAAGGTTGTGATGCAATTTTCATGGGCAATGTACAGATTATGCATACTATAATATTATTGTGTTCAAATTGTTATAAAGTCCTTTCAGATAGTTGTTATGTTGAATGGCACTATTTCTTAGGACAGGCATGCAATTTTTGATTTTCAAAGTATTTCATCAATTTTTGTTCATTCCCAAATGTTTTTCTTCAAGCATCAAAATCTTGTCAAACTTCTTGCTCACCCTTTTATTTCGCTTAATTTACCCACTTAAGGACATTTTAATTATGCTTCAATAGCAGATAATTTATTTCCAGTTGAAGTATCTTTAAGTATAGAAAAATAATTATGGAACAGCCACTACTAATTCAAATAATGTATTGAACAGAAATTGAATCACATTTACCCATTTCATATAAAACAGTACAATATTTGCTATACCATCTTCTAGATAAAATAATTCATTAAAGTAAGAAAAACCCTTTTAGTTTTTACATTGATTATGGGGTATATTACTATCAAGATGCTTGCATTGAGCCCCAATTAGAATCGCATGAAATACTATTCTGATCACAAATCAAACTCAATATGAGAAAAGTACACAAAATATGTAACCATTCCTTATACTGCACTTATTTATACTGCAAAATTAATAATAATAGTCCCAACACTGAACTTTGAAATACTCCACTTTTATGGAATCCAGAATTACCGTAACTCTTTGAGTATGATTTGATAGACAGGATTCCAGCCATTGCAATACCACACCCCTTAAGGCATATTTATTGAGCTTAGACTCTCCTAGATTCAAGGACAATGGATACTCTTCAAAAAAGCTAAACAGATATAAGAATGCCTAAAATTATTCATAATAGACCAACACTCTCTTTGCCTATTTAGTTTATTAGGTTGATAACTACCTAAATTGTTCATTTTAGCATGTATTTTTGTTTTTTATTTTAATTAACCATATGATAATAAAGCATATTTTGATGTTGACTATTTTTGATGATGTCTTTAGCTTTAATTCTGAGTCCTCCTGTGATCTATAGTTTTCTATTTCTCATTTTAAGGCTTGAAAAATATTGATTTATTTTGTCACAAAGCACATGCGAAAAAGAGGTAAATGTTTCAGGATTCATTCTAGTTGACCAAGGCTATAGCAGAATAAAAAGCATTGAAATATGCTTTGCTGAATACTAATTCTTCCTACAATAGTAGTTATAGATATATTTGTTATTCAAGTGGGAGAAACAAACATTTTTTCAAGTCATAAAACTCCAATATACTTAAAAGAGAAGTAATATGTGGCAAGGTTATATCAGTAAGTTAATATTGAAGTCACCAGCCAATATTACCTCTTAGACTATATTGACAATAATAATTATTCTTTTACTATAAATTTTGACATTTTATTTTTACATGGACTATTTTATATTTTATGGTTGTTTCGTCGAGGAGACTATGTCTTTTGATAAAAAGGCTTATTTTAACTTTAAGTAAAGTTAAAAATCCTACTAGAGTTACACACCAAAAAATTCATGAACAGAATCATCAGACTAGTTAAATTGTATAAAGCGCACTTTAGTAATTGTGACTTGTTCATTGGAGTCTTTTACTAGTTTTAAAAGAAACAGGAAAATATTTGCAATATACTTTACATTTATGGTGTTTTTACATTGTACCTAAATCAATAAGAAAAACAGTATTTACTATATTATTTTTTAAGATGAGGAAGAAAAATTGTTTGAAAGATATTACCCTTCTTTTATTCACAATCATTATAGGACATAATAATTTCATGAGACTCAGGTTGAGTCACAAATAGATTTGCTTCACAAACTAATCCATACATTTCTATTGCCGAGTCCATTGCTGTGTTTAGCCAGGTTAGTAACTATTGTTACTACTAATTCACATTAAATCATGTATGGTTTCAGTAATTGTTAAATAATTATTATAAATCTAATGATTCCTTGGCTAAGCTATACTTTATATGTATTTTGATAGAAAGTAGCCAAAGTTTTACTAAGAAACCTTGCTACTGTACTCCAGTTCTATTCATATTAATGCATTTTAAAGTAATTTACATACTCCTTTGAAAGGTTTTCTGTCTCTAACCTCCATATTTATTACAAGTAAAATCCTGTTTATAAAACAGCCCATCTATTTACAAAGAAAATAAATAAAATGGCGTAATAAAAAGTTCACTCAAGCAGCAGACAGACCCTAAGCAGCCGAATTTAAACGGTTTCGACGTAGAAAAGATAAAAATAATGTTTTAATATAAATTATGATGCCCCAAGTAATACAAAGCCAACGCCTTTCAAATGCGCATATATTACAGAGTTCATTTC
Source organism: Anthonomus grandis grandis (assembly GCF_022605725.1). NCBI lineage: Eukaryota > Metazoa > Arthropoda > Insecta > Coleoptera > Curculionidae > Anthonomus > Anthonomus grandis. Next base: position 90,208 of record NC_065555.1, on the reverse strand, counting down.
GGATAGAAGAAAAAAGGGGAACAAGAAACGACGGAACTTTCCGATAAAATTAGCCGGGTTTAACCATTAAAAATAGCCCCAAAAGGGGTCCCAACGGAACGTTAAAATTAGAGAGAGCTCAGATTTCGCCCAAAATCGACTGCTTTCGGGGACAAACACACCACACCACGGCCACATTTTTTGTTTCATTTCTAATTAATTCTTCACTCACCGGGATGTGAAAGGTGACGCCTTCCATCGAGTTATCCATCGTTTAAAAATTTATGAGGGGGCGGAAATGCACTTCACATGTTACGACGATCAAAACGCTTTACTCTCAAAGCGGTTTTTCGCCCGTTAGAAAACTGGAAAAACTAAACGGGAATTTTTCTCTTTTTTTCTTTTGGCAAACGAGATGCCTGCTTAATACGCACGTTCAATGAATTATTTTGATTGGAAGTGCTGTGGTGGGGAAAGAGTGACAGGAGAAACGTCAATATGGCTTCGTGACAACGGGCGCTTTTCGAGGCCGCGATCTTAAGAGTCGCAAGTCCCGTTCGGGTTTTTTCGAGAATATTTTGTTTGTTATTTAAATTATTAAATGTTTTGTGGGTGTCTGCATTATATTTATTTTTTTAAATTAATAATGTGGTGCAATAGATTTTTTTAAAATGGATTATACTGATGAGTTTTTTGTTTTTCATGATTTTGGTGCAAAAAAGCGCACTTTAGGGCGGGAAATTTAAATCGAAATATTTCATTTTCATTAAAAAAAAAACAGTGGTCTAAATTATGCAAATTTGAAGACATTAAATAATCGTAATTTTATTATCCGCGATAGAGGATTCCAACTGCATTAAATGGACGAATATAAACAACACTTACCTGCATTTTAATACGAAAATGTCCTTAGTATCAGACTACTATTTAATTATAAATTATTACAAATATTTTACTTACCTCATGCAACAAAAAATTAAATAATGATAAAGAAGGTAGAAAAATATTTTTTTTTATATTTATATCTATTTCACTTATAGAAGAGGGAATTTTTACGGGTAGAAAAGAATTTACAGGCTTTAAATAGCTCAGATAAGGAAAAAACAGAAACAAATGACCTAAATATAGAGTTATAGGGAATTTCAATTAAATGGCAAATGCGTCGGAATAATGTTGGTGCCCTAAAGTGTGTGAATTTATCATTTTTTGTTTTGGTACAAAAACATCTTTTAAGTAATTGAAAACTTCCTATCTCGCTCTCTTTCTCAAATGATTAAATGCACTCAACTACCTGGAATAAATAAAAAGATTCTTCCAGGCAATTGAGTTCAGCTCAAGAATTTTTTTAATTTATTCCAAACAGTTGAGAGAGAGAGAGAGAGAGAGAGAGAGAAAAAAAGTAAGAGTGTAGAATTCTTCCAAGCAGTATACTCTATTACTTTCGCTGTATCTCTCTGTCAAATGGTTAAATGCATTGAAGTGCCTGAAATGAATTTAAAAGAAATCCAGGTAGTTGACTGCACTCAGCTCCTTTATATGAAAAATTGACGCTTCTTTCAGGCAATTGAATTGTACTATTTGTACTCTCTCTCCCTCTCTTTCTTTCACATGGTTAAATGCACTTAAGTGCCTGGAATAAATTATTATTTAAATTGCAGGCAGTTGACTTGTTCTCTTTTATTATTTTTTCGTACGGTTGGATGCACTTAAATAGATGTTATAACATTAAGCGTCTTATAATCTCTTTGTCTCTCTCTTTCTTAGAAGATTAAATGCACTCAACTGCCTGGAATAAACAAAAAAATTCCTCCACGTCTTGTGGTTTAATGCACTCAATTGCCCAGAATTTAAAAAAAAAATCTTCCAGACAAGTGAATTAAGTCGAACTTTTTTAATTTCTCTCTCTCTCATACACATGGTTAAATGTACTAAAGTGCCTGGAATAAATAAAAAAAAATCCAGGCGATTGAATTGCATTCTTTAACCTTGATTTCTCTCTCTTTCATATGATTTTAAAGAGAAAAAGAGAGAGAGAGAGACCAGGGAGTTCAATTTTATGGAATGCCTGGAATAATATTTTTTTTATTTATTTTTAATCAATTGAGTGCACTTGAATACATGACAGAAAAAGATAAAAAAATTAAGAGGTATTCGTCGAGTGGAACTTTATTCGTCTTTTGTCTCTCTCTCTCTCTCTCTGTCACGTGGTTAAATGCACTCAACTGCCTGGAATTAATAAAAAGATTCTTCCATGAAATTGAGTTGAACTCTCTTACATTCTCTTTCTCTCTTTTAGATGGTTAAATGCACTCAAAAGCCTGGTATAGACTTATAAAAAAATTAAACCAGTTTAGTTGGACTCCTTTACTATGTTTTCTTTCTCTGTCATATTTTGACAGTTTTTTGTTGAATTTGAATATACTCAACTTCTTACAGGCAATTGAATTGAATTCTCTTTAGTCTTTTAACAGTTAAATGCACTCAACTGCTTAAATAAAGCATTAAAAAAAATCCAGGGAGTTTGGATGGATTCTTTTACTCTCTTTGGCATATGTTTGAATGCACTATGAATGTTTTGTTAATAAATAGCGAATGCCCCGGAGTAAGATTTCCTTATTGGAGTAAGATTGCCAATTTTTGATTCACGTCTCTACTGTTAATAATAAAAGAGTTATTAGTAGCTTTGAGAAAATGCCAACAAAACAAATTGAAATTTGAGTTTTTCTCTAAGAATATTGGTTATTCAAAAAATTCTACTCGCATAGGAAATGTACTCTGACTATAGGTGTATATCCCAGTATTTGATTCATGTCTCTATCTCTCATAATGAAAAAGTTATTAACGGTTTTGAAAAACGCCTAAAACGTAAAAATTAAAAAGAAAATAAGCCTTACCTTAGTACTAATGGTATCTACTAACTTCTGAGACAATTTGGGGTTGTAGAGGTCGCTGGCGTCTACCTGCAAAAACGATTGAGGCATGCTAACAAAAAATAAAACAAAAAAAATTAATTAGCAAATAAAGGAACAATATAAAATTGCCTTAAATAAAAAAAAAATGATTTTTACTTAAAAATGGGTAATAAACAATCATCTTATCTACTCAAAAAAAATCTAATAGAAAATTGTTTGCATACTTACCTTTCATACATGATTTCCCAATATTTACAATACAACTTTATTTGAAAGAAAAAACCCGCCTGACTTACCCTGGAAGGATTAAGAAGTTTACTGAAATAATACAATTCGTCCTCGACCACGTCCGGTAGATGATAGTATTTCCTGAGACCCTCGGGCGGCAACTTCCTAATTTGCCGCGAGATTTCGTCGTATATCGAGGTGCAAATGTACACGTCCTGTTCCGGTATTTCCGTTGGACGCACTTTAAAAAAAAAAAAAATCCCATTTAGTTTTTTTTTTCCTTGTTGCCGTTTTCCGGTATTTAATGACTTACGCGAAACGTAATCGTTGTAATCCAGGACCGAACACCTGCCGATAATACTGACGATCGGGTTAATGTCCTCGTCGGTGGACAGTAACACCTCGTTTTTATAATACAGTTTGTTTGTCGGGTTTGGCACTTCAGTGGGACAGAGAAACCATGGGCCACGAAAGTAACATTTACCGCTAGGACAATAAAATACAAAAGTGGGTTTTTTCACTCGAATATGAAACGTTAAGTTTAATTAAAAAATTATTAGAAAGACGTTGAAAATAAGAATTTATTGATGGCGTTTATAGGTGAACTTTTTTTAGACAAAATAGATTCTGCTATTTCTTTTTTAAATGCAATTTGGCTTTATCAATAATTAAATCAAACTATACCATCGTTTCAATGATTCATTGATTAATCATCGTTTTATTTTCTTAATAAAATATAAGGTATGAATCGCCTGCAAATAGTGTTTTTAACCTTAATACTTGTCTATTTTATGTACTATTTTCAGGCCGAGATACGGATATACACGTTCGGCGGTTGAAAAATTTCGAATATCATTTTTGCATAATGTGTAAGAAGGAGACGGAGTAGAGCGAGAACAAACTTGGCTCCGCCCTGGGCGGCTATCGCGTCGTCGTTGCGCTTATCAGTCCGGTTAAAGTTCGGTGGCAATTCCTCGCATACCTATGTACGTGTTAGCCGATCATGTTTACAATTTATTTCAACCTTTGGTACGAAGACGGATACAGTAATAAAATAAAAATGGTTTTCACTGTTGATCAAAAGATTAATATCATTAAATGATATTGTCATGCGGATAATGCAGAAGAAGTTGTCGGCCGTTTTATATTTGCATATCTTGATCAGCAAGTCCCTACTGCTAAAACAATTTATAATATCTGACATAAGTTTGAGCAGTCGGGATGTGTAAATCGGTGTGCAAAATGTTCTAGTGGCGATCAGGAACCTCGTCGAACACCTGACGCTAGGATTGAAAAGGAGGTCAAGGTGTGTGCTTTTGTGGGAGTAAGTGAACCTTGTTCTAGCTCCCAAATTTCTAAAAAACTTGATATTCCAAGTCGTACAGTGCGTGATATTTTGAAAAGAAATAAGTACAAAGCCTATAAAATTCAAAAACACTCAAGAAATTTTTCCAGAAGATCAAATAAAACGCTTTGGAGTTTTATGAAACCTTAAGAGAAAAAATTGATCAAAATGACGACTTCACAAGTAATATTTTATTTACAGACGAGTCATCTTTTTCTCTTCTAGGTCGACATAATTCTTCAGTCGTGAGATAATGGTCTCAATTACGAACTCAATACCCGCAAAAGGTAAATATTTGGGCTGGTATTTTAGCCAATCACATTGTAGGGCCTTTTTTTATTAATGGTACCTTAAACTCTGAGAGATATTTACTTTTATTGCAACAAAATATTATACCCACTGTACGAAACTTGGATGTTAATTTTGAGGAAATTTGGTTTCAAAAAGACGGATGTCCCGCTCACAACGCTAGACAAGTGCAACACTATTTAACAAACACTTTTTCTGAACGGCTTATTTCCACAAGAGGTACCATACTATGGCCTCCGCGATCTCCAGATCTGACGCCTTGCGACTACTTCTTATGGGGCTATTTGACGGAAATTCTTTACCAACACCGACGTGAAAGAGCCGTTAATTTGGACGAATTGCGACTTAGAATTAGGTCCATCACACCTGAACTGTTAGCCAATGTACGTAGAGAATTTTACGACAGGTTGGGATACTGTGAAGCCCAACAAGGAGGTGTATTTGAACACCTTATTAAATAATCTATTTAATTAGAATTATTGTTTTGTTTAGGAGTTATTTTTCATTGTATTTTAGAATACTGTATTTAGTTTTCACCAGGTTTTTAAGATTTGAGCATATTAAAGTTGTTTTTTTGACTTGCTATTATGAGCACGTTAAAAAACAACCAAATTAAAATTCCAATACTTGATTCGAGGCTAACCTACCCATCTCCAAGCGCTTGCTAAACATTACTGCGAGCAAGTCGAAATTAAATTCACATTGCGAGCGGTACGGAGAATCGGCGTCGCTATCGGTGGGAGGTTACCGATCCAGTCGTTCTCTGTCTACTCTCTATCTATTAGGTCTAATACATTAAAACTCAATCCGTAAGATTCAACTCGCCAAACGTGTATAAATGAGAATTCGACTTTTCCACCTTTTTCTATATCAGCGTTTTATTTTCTGAATAGTGTTTGGATCGTCTGTAAGTAGTGTTTTCCTTCTGTAATTTGTCAAATGTTGCAAGAACATGTGATAACATTTGGACCTTACATTGGTAAAATTTTTTTGTTTCATCGGGATAATGCTAGACCGCATGTTGCTCAGATTGTTCAAAGTTATTTTAATGATGTTGTAATTGAAACTATAGATTGGTCAGCAAATAGTCTTGATCTTAATCCAATTGTGAATGTTTGGGACATGATCTACCGCCGTTTTCAAGAACTTCCTAACCCTCCTAACACTTTATATAGACTCACTGGCCATACTGTCCAAATATGGAATAATTTGAATCAAAACGAGATAAGGCCTATAATTTTAAGCGTGAATAATCGCTGCCCTGCTGTTATGTGTATGTTAATATTCATTTTAATTTTCCACCTTTTTGTATATCAGCGTCTCATTTTCTAATTAGTGTTTGGATCGCCTGTAAGTAGTGTTTTCCTTTTTTAGTTTGTCAAATTAAACCAAAAAAAAAACTTCATTTCATTCCCATACTCTTCTAATTGTCAGACTGAGATAGAGATATATAAATGAGAATTAGATTTTTGCACCTTTTTCTATCTATATATTGATCGATGATTAATCCAATCAAACTATGAAACAAAATTATCCAAAAAAAAAACTTATCCAATAACTGTGCCCCAGTATGTTAGATGAGTCATACATGTAAATCAGATATTGAATAATTATAATATAGATTATGAAGATTTTTGCGTTTATCCGACTTACTATTGCGAGAAGTAGAGATATGATTCAATTCACCTGAAACCCTCATGGACTTGATTTTCTAAAACTTGCATAAAAACTTTTATAGTGCATGGATTTTAATGATTTTTTCAATAAAAGACTATCAGACTGTCAATGAAAAACCAGACAATTTGTATGTTAAATTGCTCAATCTCAACTCAGTTACTTACTCGGTGGTGTCCCATATACTATCAATCTGCGCTATAACTTGTCTTCCTCCATCTACAACTACATATACAAAATCACCCGTCTTAATCACCCCCGAGCATATGGTGTTGTATTGCTCATAATAAGTGTTGCCGTCGTCCAAATCGGTCGCGACAAACGCCACGACATTCTAAAAATTCAATTTTTAAAATTTTTTAAGTGCAAAATTAATCGCCATCGTACCGGCCGATCGTCATCGATCATTCCCTCGAGGACCTGCAGCTCCGCCAGTTCGTCCTTGTGTTTCTCCAGTCGCTCCTTGAATATCGACATCACTCTCTTTGGCTCTAAAGGAACTTCTCTATTTACAAGTTTACACGTCGACGGCACCTCCGGGAATATTTTCATTTTTTTAAAGGCCCGATGTCGCGAGCTATACCTGAATTCCACCACGTACACGTCGTTATCATCGTAACCTGAGAACAACAACAACAAAAAATATATTTATTAATAAAAGATTTACTTTATAAAACGCTTCATTATAAAAAAAAATGCATGTAAAGAATTGTGATTTACCACCAAAATACAGCTCGTAAAAAATAGTGTCGGTAAAGTGTTATTGTCACGGACTCTTTATGAAATTTGTACTTGTAAACCTTTAAATACCAAAATCTAACTCTTTTGGGTTAAACGCGGCAACCGCGCTTCCCAGCCAGTTTCATAGAGGCAAAATTTGGGCGTAACGATAAGCGTCATTTTTTGTACGTGTCTCACAATAAATCAAAATTTAAGTGGAAATCAGCTTGGTTTTATTCAAAAGGGTAAACGGGCATCCACATCTAATGGTCCTTCGGCCGTATGGTTATAATAACCTATGGAAACGTACTCTTTGGAGGTAAAAAATCGAAAATTAAATCGTCAAAGCCGGTTCAGCAGCGACAGTCGAGAGGGAAACAGGCAGCCATGTTGGGATGCAGCAGCAGTTCGGCCGCTATTTAGTATAGTCGTGGCCTGAACAAACTTACGATCAGCGAAACTGTAAGTCTTTTCCTTTTTACCGCTTCCTAACTCTTTGATTGTTGCTTTGCTTGTGCTGATAGTGTGGTAAGCTATCGTAAAATCGTAATTCACTGTTAATTTATATCGATTAGCATTAGAAAAACATGTCTAATAGCGAGACACATGGGGCTCCTGATGAGAGCAAATCGGATAATGTGGAATGCATGGAAAATGCAATTATTAAAAAATTACGTATAGAAAGAGAGCAAATTAAAGTTTCTCTTAAAAGATTTATCGTGTTTTTGGACAAGTTTAGTATCGACAAAATCGAAAACTTAGAAGTTCGTTTAAAGAGCGTAGAGGGCTCACTCTTGAGAGAATTTAATGAAATTCAAAGCAATTTAGAACTAAGAGATCCTGATGAGATGCAATTGACTGAGCGTGATGATTTTGAGGAGTTATATTTTGCGTCCGTGGGAAAAGCGATAAAATTAATTCGTGAATATTACGAGAAAAAAAATACTGTAAATGCCAGTGAGACGCAGAGCATGACGAATCAACCTCAGATCGCTCATCAAAGTGCATCGGCGTCAATGTCTCATTCCAAGGGTTTTCCGTCAATCGAGCTTATCAAATTTTATGGCGAATACGAAAAATGGAGCCAATTTAGAGATTTATATAAAACCCTTGTACATAATGATGAATCAATTGATAAAGTAAGGAAGTTTTACTATTTACTCAGTTCTATCAAGGGTGATGCTGCTAAAATCTTGGAGTCTATCGAAATAACGGATCAAAACTATGATCTTGCGTGGAACCTACTAACGGAGCGTTATGAAAACAAAACACTAACTATAAAAAATCATGTTAAGGCCCTTTTTGATTTGCCCACGGTCTCAAAAGATAAGTATAGCCTTAGAAATCTAGTAGATGATTTCCAAAAACGATTTAGAGCGCTTAAATTGTTAGGTGAGCCAGTTGATTCGTGGTCAACACTCTTAATTTATTTACTAACAAGTAAGTTAGACTTTAAAACAGTAACGCAGTGGGAAGAATTTGTTATTAATAATAAAATATCGAATCAAGAGCTCAAAGATCTTTTAAATTTCCTCTCTGATAGGTGTAAATTGTTTGAAACATCTGATATTCAATTCAAAAAGGAGAAAAAAGATATTAATATTAAACCTTTCCTGCGTGATCGGGATTTAAATATCGATAAACGAAAGCACCAGGTATATACCGTTCAACAAAAAACGGCACAAAATGCAAAATATAACATAGAATGCATTTTTTGCCAAGGGAAGCATTATATATATCACTGTGAGAAATTCACAAATTTATCAATTGCGTCGCGAATCGAAGAAATTAAAAAATTAAAATTATGTTTTAACTGCTTGCGCTCAAATCATTCTTACGGCGATTGTATTTCCCAGGGTTGTAAGGTATGTAACAAGCGTCACAACACGTTATTGCATGAGGACGCAATACCTCAAAATATCGAAAATACAAATCCTACCGGGGAGTCTGGGCAAATAAGCAGAAAGTCTACGTTGTCGGTGAATCACAGCGCAAAAAATGTTGAAGAGGTTTTATTATCAACAGCACTTATTTTAATTAAAGATAATGATGGAAATTGGCAGCACTGCAGAGCTCTACTTGATAGTGGCTCGCAGTCCAATTTTATAACACGGGAACTAGCTGAAAGCTTAAAACTTCCATTTTGTAAAACAAATATCCCTATAACAGGTATTGGGGAGTCCTCAAAAAATATTTCACATCATGTTTTAAGTAAAATTAAATCGTTGGATAATAGTTATATCACGGACGCAGATTTTTTGGTTTTAGATCGAATAACAGATAAACTACCTTCACAGACATTTAACAAATCGATTGTAAATTTGCCAGACAACGTTGTGCTCGCTGATCAAACATTTAATGTTTCTAAAACAGTAGATTTGTTGCTAGGTGTAAGTATTTTCTATCAGGTGTTAGGTACAGTCAAACAAGAACTTGGTCCACAATTACCGATTTTATATCAAACATCTTTCGGTTGGATATTATCGGGACCTATATCGCTTTATAAAAAAAATCCTAGTATCGTGTCCAATCTTACTACGGTAATGCAATCCTCTCTTCAAGAGCAAATACAGAAATTTTGGGAAATTGAGGAATACCCCATTCAAACCTTTTTAACAGACGCAGAACGCGAGTGTGATGCGATATTCACAAAAACGTTAAAACGGGACACTGATGGCCATTTTATAGTGACTTTGCCAATTTTTCCAAATTCTGAAAAATTAGGTAGTTCTCTCCATTCGGCAGTGAAACGATTGTATTCTATTGAAAGAAAATTTAAAAAATATCCTGAATTTGAGCAACGTTATTGCGAATTCATGAACGAGTACGAACAACTTGGTCATATGAAAAGAATAGACAAAAATAAAATAAATATTGAAAACAACGGAAAAAATTTGTTTTATTTACCTCATCATGGAGTAGTTAATGAATCGAGTACAACGACCAAGTTGCGCGTAGTGTTCGATGGTTCCTGCCCAACAACAACTGGTATATCATTAAATAACATTCTCATGATAGGCCCGACAATTCAAGATGAATTATTTTCGATTTTAGTCAGATTTAGGCAACACACAATTGTAATCACCGCGGACGTCGCGAAGATGTATCGCCAGGTTAAGGTATCGGAAGAGCAATTGGATTTGCAGCGAATAGTTTGGCGCGACAACCCCAATGATGAAATTTCACATTTCCAGCTAGCTACTGTGACTTATGGCACAGCGTCCGCGTCTTTTCTCGCTACCCGGGCTCTTCAGCAAGCCGCGATCGAAAATCAAGAGATTTTTCCGGAATCGTGCAAGGTGGTACTTAGTGATTTTTATGTGGACGACCTATTAACGGGAGAAAACGATGTACCAGGGGCGATCAAATTAAAATCGGAAATTAGTCAAATATTAGAAAAATACGGTTTCGAACTACGTAAATGGGTTTCAAATAATCCAATGGTCTTGGGACAGAAACCCATTGAAAATGACATCAATTATGACGATAAATATTATGTACATGAAAGTGAAATCACGCGAACTTTAGGCCTTGTATGGCAGTCAAAATCGGATACTTTGAGTTATTGTGTAAAAAATATCGATACGCGTCAAATCAAAATAACAAAAAGATCAATACTTTCAAGTATTTCAAGTATTTTCGATCCATTGGGCTTAATCGCACCAATTGTTATTAGATCTAAAATCCTAATGCAACAAATTTGGCAAAATAAGGACGGTTGGGACTCACCGCTTTTTAAAGACATTAGTAATACGTGGTTAACATTAGTAAAAGAACTTCCTTCAATAAATGACCTAAACATAAATCGACATGCCTTAATTCCAAATGCGAGGTTAATCGAATTGCATTCATTTTGTGACGCCTCACAATCTGCGTACGGCGCATGTATTTATTTAAGGTCGATCGATAAAAATAATCAGTGTTCTACCCAATTATTATGTAGTAAATCGCGCGTAGCACCCTTAAAAACAATCTCAATCCCCAGACTCGAGCTTTGCAGCGCTGTTTTAGCAGCAAAACTTGTCGAAAAGGTTCAAAGATCATTAAGAATTAAGATCGACAACATGTATTTTTGGACTGATAGTATGATTGTTTTGGGTTGGTTATCATTATGTCCCAGTAGTCTTAAAATTTTCGTCGCGAACCGAGTTTCTGATATTCAAAATCGAACTAAAATATCGCAGTGGAAACACGTTCCGACAAATGAAAATCCTGCGGATCTGATATCTCGCGGTACCACAGTTATTAATTTAAAGAATTGTAATTTATGGTGGTTTGGCCCCGAATGGCTAAGAGATGTTGATGCGTCGTGTTGGCCAAATAATCGTGAAATTCCTGAAATTATTCCAGAAATTAAATCTGCTAAAACATTTATTGTAATTGAGAAAGATAAATTTGAAATTTTTAATAGAATTTCAAAATTATATCGTCTTCAGCGGGTAATAGCATACTGTTATAGATTTTATCGAAACTGTAAAGATAAAAGTCATAAAAACATAGAGGCATTGACGGTTGATGAAGTTAAGAATTCAAATTTTTTGGCAGAAATGGTCCAAGGACTACTTACTTGGTCTCCAGCAAAGATCTAAATGGCAGGAAGACCCCGAAAACACACTGAAGATTGGTTCCATGGTTGTGGTTATGGATGACAACCTTCCTCCCCTACATTGGCGCTTGGGACGAGTGACGCAGACTCATACAGGAGAAGACGGACTTTTACGGGTTGTAACGGTTCGAACTGCTGGTGGTGACATTACACGTGTTGTGCAGAAGTTGTGCTTATTACCATTAGACATTTAATCCTTGAAAGACTTTAGTTTTCAAGGGCCGGCGGTATGTCACGGACTCTTTATGAAATTTGTACTTGTAAACCTTTAAATACCAAAATCTAACTCTTTTGGGTTAAACGCGGCAACCGCGCTTCCCAGCCAGTTTAAAAACAGGCAAAATTTTGGCGTAACGATAAGCGTCATTTTTTGTACGTGTCTCACAATAAATCAAAATTTAAGTGGAAATCAGCTTGGTTTTATTCAAAAGGGTAAACGGGCATCCACAGTTATAGTATATTATATTTTATATTCATTTTTGTATTCACAATTGTATTACTCAATTTTACAACTTAGATTTTAATGTAAAAGAACATGTAAATATTTTACCTAACGTTCCATGAAATATTTAGTTGAATAACCAAGGCAATATTGATGATAGTTAAGGTAATTTTCCACAAATATTTTTTGACAGTGTTTAGTACAGTAAGTGACAAAAACTCACCCTCCGGTTTCATGGTAAAATACTGTTTGACCGACAACACGCAACAACGGTCCTTAATCTCCTCCAAAGGAACGGTGACGTACTGATCGGACTTAAAAACCTCCTTTTCGAGAAACCTCCGGGTTTGCACGTGGTACGTCTCGTCCGGCCTAAAATAATGGTTCCCGTACAACATCTGTTGCCCGTTCTTCTCGAACAGCTTCTCGATCTTGAGGATGTGCGGTTCGCAACCCTGCAGTGAGACAAAAACGTCGTAAATTCCCCCTAATAAAATTACAACAGTCAACTTAATTACGTCTTTTTTTGACTCCAAATAAACGAACTCTCCCACTTGAAAGGTCTTATGGTTGCAGGTCATCGTTTCCTCGATGGAGCCGTTGGTGCTGCCCTCTTTTAACACCGAATCGTCCGAGCTGCGCGTCTCCGTGTCCTCCTCTAACGATTCTTGCATCGACTTTTGATGACGCAACTTTTCTATCACGTGTCTCGCGTCTAACGCACTAAAATACCACAAAAAAAGGGAAATAAGCGAGAAATTTGTACCTAAAAAAAACCGACTGGCAATGCAGAGATCTGTAACTTTTTTAAAAGTCACTTTTCAACATAACCATAAAATATCCAAGAAAAAGACGATGCATAAATCGATTTTTTAATTTTTAGAAAAAATCACAAAAATCACAATTTTTTCTGAAAATTCAAAACTGAAAAAGAAACCGCTTTTTTTCTTTAAAATTTTAATTTTATTGAATACTAAAGTTGCAGATCTTTGCACAACTTTTGTATTAATTTTTTTTTTTGATTCGAAGTCCATTTTAAGCGTAAATCATATTTTCAACCTTTCCACCCCAAAACTACCCTGCACAAACCCATTTCATGAGCCATTTTTTTGTGTGCAGTATCTGCCCCTCTACTATTCCCAGTCCTTTTTCCTTAGGTATGAATTGATTACAAAAAATTATAATGTTTAGTCTACAATAGTAAACCGTTTTTTCTATACACCGCTTGCACTCAAAACCTTCCTTTGCCATACGGGTATACTTACTTCTATTAATAAATAAAATTATAATAGAAATAATGCAAGAGTTCTTACGTGTATGTTAAGGCCGGGGACTGTAGGAGTTCGCCCTGTTTACAGAGCTCGTCTCGCATCTTAATGAAGAACATTTGCATCTCTATCGAGTCCTCGAATACTTGAGAATCGGATCGCGAGAGTCTCCGGGCCCGATCGAGGCAAGCGAAGAAATCTGATTGGAATAAGTCGAGACGTTTGTACAGGTTTCTGTCCAGTCGACGCTTGATTAGGTCCAATGAGAGGGCTCTCGCTCTACAATTAAACGTAATATGTAGACCTATATCTCACTCCTAAGGAATTATGATAAATTGGTGTTGTTTCACTGGTGTAGTTTTTGTGATGAAAACATGAAATTTTAGATAATCCGGGCTTTTAGATTGTCCTCCAGAAATTCTCTTAATTTTCTTAAAAATGTTCGGAAGACATTCAAAGAGATATCGGAGGCGTGGAAAACATTAAAAATTACCTTGAAGGCCTGAAAAATGTTACAAAAAAACCTGAAAGGTATAAAAAATAACTTCAAAGGCTTGGAAGACATAAAATATGATCTCAAAGGTCTGGAAAGTATGAAAAAAATGATCTCGAAGGTTAAGATCAAGACGACTAGAGTCAAAAGAGGTAACTCGTTGAGAATGAAAGATGCCAAATTCATCGTCAAGGTGGGACATCTGTCTAAAAATTCATCGTTTACATATTGTCTGACTTTTTCAATCATGGTAAGACTCTTCAGGTTCATATGGATAGGATGGTAATATCTATCGATATTCAGAAGTAGTAGACGGCTTTTTAAGTCTTTTCCACTCAAATGTCTAATGCAGTACTCTTACTTTACTTGTAGTATTACTATAGAATCCCACGTTTTATCATATTATTTTAATATATTTTATATTATGCTGCAGAAGAATGCTTACAAAAATAATTTACTGAATGTAGCAAAATCAATTTTTTGAGTTATGTATATTTTCTCAAATTTTATGAAAAAAAAATTTTTTTCCAAAAATCTTGTACAAATTTTGAAAAACGCTGAAATAAATGTTCAACCAAATTGTCCAGAGAATATGCGTACATCTGAAGCATGAAAAATTACCTCAAAACCCTGGAAGATTATCCAAAAAGTTGAAAAACAGAGAATTATCTGGAATTATCTGAGAAGGGTCTGAAAGTTTATATAAAATTCCTGGAAAATATGAATAACGATCTCGAAACTTGAAAGACTACACAAAAATTCCTCAACGGTTTGGCACCTCTTAGAAATTACCTCAAAAGGTTAGAAAACATAAATTTATGACCTTAAAGCCCGAGAACGCATACAAAATTGCTTTAAAGGCATGAAAAGCATGAAAATTGATCTTTAAGGTCTTGAAAATATGAATAATTATTTCAAATATTTCTCTTTCTAAATATTAAAAATTATTCAAAAGCCTGGAATACATAAAATATAATCTTTACATAGGGGTTAGAAAATGAACGCATCAAAGATAAAACATGACCTCAAAGATCTAAAATGCATGAAAAAGAAAAGGATAAAAAATTTCTTTTAAGGCCTGGAAGATCTAAAATATTTCAAGGGTCTAAAAAACTCTGAAAGACACGAGAAATAATCTCGAGTTCTAAACAGTGTGAAAATCTATATAAAATTCCTGGAAACTACAAAAAAATGATCTCAAGAGCTTTGAAATTGTAAAATACGATTAAAAATTTCACCCAATTTTTTTACAGACAAGCAAATAAAAAATTCACACAAAAAAACTAGTGACCTGCAAAGAAAACCGATAAAAACTCACTTTTTCCCATCGATCTCGTCGTGTTCGGGCAACTCGGCCATTGAATCGCTATAACACCGTCCCTCGTCGTCCTGATGATTATAGACGGTAGTAAATAGCGTTAAGAGAATATCTTGGACAGCTTCGGCAACATCTAAAAAACGAAAATATTAAAAGATCGCCCGTAAAAAGACTTAATTTAACGTTTAGTCATAAGTCTCGCATTTAAAATACTAAAACAATGATACAAAGTGGTTTTCACAACTTTCTAACGTATTTTGGTTAAAACTCTATTTGTATTTAGGTCTGAGGATAAGAAGGCGAAATACCGGTGACACGTAGGTCCAATATATTTTAGAAGCGAGACTTACTGATTAAAACTTTTATTTTATACAGGGTGTAAATAAATAGATGCGAAAAAAATTCAGGGGTTGATTCTTGGGTAAATTTTAAGAAAATAACTTTAGTGAACGTATGTCCTAAAAGGCGTAATTTTTGAGATACCGGGTGATAAAACCTGTGTAGATATTTTAATAAAATTTGGTATGCATTTTCTATGCATCAAAAGGCATTTTCTGAGGCTCACTAATTTTTTTTTTGTTTTTGTAATTGTCATTTATTTCTGAGCAAATTTAATCTCTTGCCTTTCTTTTCTCCGAGGTTGCGTATTCGATTACAAAAAAACAATAAAATCCATCTACTTAAATTTATAACGTTTTTATTATTAATGTTTAGTTGTGATTTTAATTTTTTTTTAAACCAAATGAAAGAAAAGGAAATTAAATAGTTATAAAAAATTTTGAAAATGACCATCCTTTGTCATCATGCAAGAGTCTATACGTCGCCCCATTTATCGACTAATAAAAATTCCGGGAGAATCTTGAATTACGGCGCTTGAATTAATGATTCGATTTCTTAAGTCCCTATGTGGTAAAATCTAGTGGAATCAAATCTGGTAACCAAGGTGGCCAAAACTGAGGACCGCCTCGGCCTATCCAACGATTTGTATATGTTTCGTCTAAATAACTAAAAATAGGCATTAGCCCCATCGTGCATAAACCACATTACTCTTCTAACATCTAGGAATAAAACGTGTGTATGTTTCCCCATTTAATCTCTGTGGTAGAAAATGTGGCCCAATAAGGTGGTCTCCAATGATTCCCACTCATAAATTTAAAGAAAATTGTTGTTGGTGATGAGCTTCAATTATGGCATGGGGATTTTCATCTGCCCAAATGTGGTTATTATGGTAGTTAATTATTGCCTCTCTGGAAAAATTAGCTTCGTAGGTAAACACAATCTGCCTTAATAATTGAGGGTTTTGCTCAATGACTTCTAACATCCAAAGAGAAAAATCAAGACGCCTAAGAAAATTTCGTGGTAATAGAGCCTGGACTCGTTATATGTAATATCATCCTTTAAAACAGTCCATACCGCCTATGAATGACATGTAGCTGCAGCCCGATTTTCCTAGTACTGGTGTCAGGTTGTTCATCAATTAAATTAGGTACTGCTTCTTCCAATTCCGGTGTTGTAATATCCACAATCATCCTTTCTTGGTTGAAAAGTCCCAGTTTTTCGCAGTTTTTGATGAAGGTGTCCAAATAATGTATGATGAGGTGCCATTCGTTGAGGGTACATTTCAGAATACATTCTAGATGCTTGCAATGAATTTCTATTAGCAAGACCATAAACCAAATCGGTCATTTCTGCATTTGAATAATTTGCCATTTTCATGAAATGGATCAAAATTGTACAAAAAAGTTTTTACTTTAAAGGAGGCAAAAACTAACCCTCAACCAACAATCATCAGCAGACATTTAATAAATTAATACAGATTATTAGGTTAATACGTTATTTGATAAGTTAAGTAAAAAACGAAAAAGGTTAAGTAAACAGTGATGTACCGTATTTTTCATCAAACATATTTACTTTAAACCTTGCACGAACGACACTGATACAAATAAAAAAAATTAGTGAGCCTCATAAAATGCCTTTTGATGCATACTAAATATTTATGTACGTACGTTCATATAAAGTTTTTTTTTCTTAAAATTTACCCAAAAATCAGCCCCTGCATTTTTTTCGCATTTACTTATATTTTACACCCCGTATAAAAACGAAAATTACCAGGTGCCTCGTCCTCCGCCAGTTCCTTAAGCTGAAGTCGCTTTTGCGATACAACTCTCTGCAACACCAAAGCGTCTTTGTAAATTTGGGAGTCGGGCTCGTTGAACTTGCACGCGTTATCTAACATTAAAGTGAAATCTGCGGCCTAAAACCAATTTATTATTATATTTATTTATTAACGTAACATACATTTTACAGAGTTATATAATATCTTAGATCTAAGTTACTATAATAATAAATTTAAATCTAGGAAAAAACAATTTTCTTGGCCGCTAAATTAAATGTATAGTAACATAAAATTAATATAACCAAGCTCGGCACGATATTTGTTAACAGCGGTCAAGTTTCCAAAATAGCCAGAAACTCGGAGCTCTTAATTGTTATTGTTATTTTTTAAATATTTTTCTTGTATTCGAGTTTTATATTATTGTTTTTTATATATTTGTGGCGTCAGTTTTTTAAACTTATTATACCGTTCAGCGTGTGTATAATTTGACCTAGTCGGTCGTGTTTTAACTTTTTTACGCTTTATTTTAAGGTCTTTTTGTTTGTTTTATTTACATTATTTTTTAGGTTTGATGATGCTCTTAGGAGCGAAACACGTGTCACCACTTCGACTCATAAAATAAAATTTTCGAGCCCGCAACTTTGTGTTGTTGTTTTTTGATTTATTTATGTTAAGGTTTCTTTGAGAATATGAACGACCTCTTTCAATTACATTCAAATTTCAATTACACATCATTGGGATTCTCAACTGCAGTAAATAATTTTTTAGGTCATCTGCAAATAGTAAGAATCCACTTGTGAGCAAAATGCTTAGGTCATTTATGAATAATATGTATTTATGATAATATTTTTCAAGCTTCCTTGTGTTTAGGTCTCTTTCTAGTTCAACTGCCTAAAGGAAATGGAAATATTGTACTAATTCCAGGCAGTTGAAAGAGTGATTTTTCCAGTACGTAAAGTCACAGGAAACCTATGCTGGTGCAGTGCTCTTAAATTCAATGTTAAACTCATTTATCTTTCAAGTGCCTGGGAGAGAGAGAGAGAGAGATTACTCCTTGACTAATTCAACAATAATAAAAGAAATTATTATGTAAAAGTACATTAATTATCTTACCATATCTTCAAGGAACTCATAAAAATTGTTCTTCATTTTATGCGCTATCCGTTCCATATCGATCGGATGTTTGATCACCTCGTAATAGTCCGGATACTCCACCCTGGAGGGCAGTTTTACGAAAATCTGAGACAGTTGCCTCCCTTTGCTGTCCCGATAGTCCCTAACAGCCTCGTACATTTGTTTTAAGCCCTTTTCTAACGGGGTGAGCGTTTTCCTGGGCTTATACCTACAAACAAAAGCGTTACTACAACTAATTCAATATTCTCATTTACACTACCACTCAAAAGTATTTGCCCACATATGACTGTTTTAAAGTTATAACTAAAAATAATAAACCCATCAGTTATTCTTATGAAACGGTTTATTTATAACAAAATGAATATAAACAATACATTTTTTCAATTAATTAAATTTAACAAAATCAAACTTTGGATTCATCTACATGTCCTTCTCGATTTTTAATAACAGCTTCACAGAGTTTCGGTAGTCTTCTAATTAATTTGTCCAAAGTTTCCTGAGGTCTTGACAAGACCCTTCTTTTGATGTTGGACATGATTTTCGCACGTGTCTATCCAGTTCATCCCACAGTAATTCGATAGGATTGAGGGGTCCAGTGATTGTGGGGGCCATACCATAACTTTCAGAAGATGTTGCCTTTGTAATTGACCTAAATATTGCTTGCACAATTTCGACGTATGCTTGGGGTCATTGTCATGTTGAAAAATGTTTTCCCCAATTATTCGACTACCAGAAGGAAGTACATTGTCACTTAAAATTGTTTTGTAACCCTCTTTTCGAAGAATTCCCTCTATTTTAATTAGATCACCCACTGCAGATCCTTCGAGCGACTCTTTCATTGGCATAACGGCGAACAAAAAAACGCCTCTTCGTTCCAAAAACCTCGAATTTCGACTCGTCACTCCAGAAAACTTTTTTCCAGTCATCAATGGTCCATTCTTTGTGTGATTGGGCCCACTCAAGTCTTTTCTTCTTATTAACATCCTTCAGTAGCGGTTTTGATATAGCTAAATGTCGCCGCTTTACTGATTGCTTTTTTACGCTCCTTGTTGATTTTTGCTGTGATTGCAGGGGCGGTAAGGCGTCTATTGCGTTTGCTTGTAATTATAATATTTAAATACTCCTTTGAACTTGTTGCCTTTGGCCTTCCCGATCGAGGTTTGTTGCTAATAGTCCCTTCTCTGGCCTTTAACATTATAACCGACAGTCCGCCTTGGAATTCCTTCCCAAATCCG
Source organism: Anthonomus grandis grandis (assembly GCF_022605725.1). Lineage (NCBI taxonomy): Eukaryota > Metazoa > Arthropoda > Insecta > Coleoptera > Curculionidae > Anthonomus > Anthonomus grandis. The sequence goes on along the minus strand of NC_065555.1, from coordinate 70,429 downwards.
TTGAAATTTGACGGCTAGTCTTTCTAACCTTGATAATACCTTTTGTTTCTACCGATAACTCTTTTGGCTTAGCCGTTTTAAAGAATGTTGAAAAACCAGCAAAGAAACGGTGACAATCGTCAATAAACAAGCGAAATTATTTACCAATGTTACACAAAATCAATTCTTGAAGACTAAACACCTCTAAATCTTTCAAATTTCATCGGAAACGAGCTGTAAACAGATTAGTTTTTTAGCAGAATTGCATGTTTTGACTACATTGTTTGTTATTTGCAAGACTATTTTTAAATACTCAGTGTTTTTCAACGAACCATAGTTGATAGGTATGCTGTTTAAGCATATATGCAATTTACAAAAGAGATCCAATCTAAATATACGTATAAAGTTAAGATTTTTGTATCTAATTTAAAATATTAAAAAGAATACATGGTGGGCAAATACTCTTGAGCGGTAATGTATATGCACTTACACTCTAACGGTGTTTTTCTCCTTCTTCACCTCTTGCTTCTCGGGCGTATTGAACATGGGCCCCACCTTGTCCATTAAATGTTTCTCTAGTAAATTGGCGTCCTCGTAAATCGGCGAGTTTTCCTCATTGAATTGCCTAAAATCCGGTTAAATGCCAATTAAATTAATGTCACCGTTGCGTTGCATTTCGAATTATTTACCTGCAGTTGGAAAACATCAGCTGAAAATCCATAACGAGATCTTTCTCGCAACTGTACTGTTCCGCTTTGATTTTCGACTCGATTTCTAAAAAATCGATCGGTTCCTCGATCACCTCGTAATATTCCGGATACAGTTTCTTCGATGGTTTTTCCATGAAAGCGAGCATCGGTTGACGTCCGTCTTCGCACTATTATCACCAAGCAAACACATTAACTCAGTCAGTTTAGCTTAAAATTGGTAATTAACTTACAGTGAAATCCAGCATATATTTAGCTAACGTGTACAGTCTTCTTTTCATGGGTACTATTTCTTTGGGCGGTCTTCCTCGCATGGGCAGACCCATCGGACTAAGATTTTTAGGTTTCGTACCCACTTTCTTCTTGTGTTCGTCGTTGTTAGTATTCGAATCTTCCAGTTTCTGTCGAAAATTTAACGTTTTTCACACTTAAATAGACCTAATTCTTCATAAAAGATGTCTATGATCAGTTAAAAATATTTTAATAGAAAACACCCTTTAATTTTGTTTCATTAATTCCAAGCGGCTTAAGCGTAGCAAACAGCATAAAAGTTCAATTAAAAAATAGGAATTAGTGCGATATTGACACAGATGGTTACATACAAAAAAAATTAATAAAATAAAAGCGGTGCAGAGGCATACCTTGCAATTGGTTTTGTTAGTTTTCTTATTGGTTACCTGATCGATGTCAAGTAGCGCTTGCACTTTGGCCTGCATCACTTTTTGGAGTTTTACGGCATCCTACGAAAAAAGAAAACAACTTTTAGGACTTGAATGAATGAATGAATAAATCTTTATTTGCAAAAAGTACAACTACAATTATTGTACCATACAAACAACTTAGTTTGTTAATAAGATAGTTATTAAACATCAACAACACCAGTAACAAAATGCTAAGTAATAAATTAATTACAAAAGATTTAAATTAGTAAATATTAATAAAATATGTATTTTTTAATTTTTGTTGTTGTATAAAACGCCAATATACTAACACATAAATAAATAGTACGAAATAGGAATAAATACAATTAGTAGAGGCTCTACTAGGTTAGGCATTAGTTTGCAGTTTTATAGAAGGTAAAAACACAAAATCTACAGCATCACAAATACATTTAATAAAATTACAAAGGCTACATGTTTCGCTCGACTAGAGCATCATCGGACCTAAACAATAATTAAAATGATATAACCCGAAAAAAGGAAAATTCAACAAAAACTTATCATAACATACACAAAACACCTAACATAGTCGAGTGAAACATATAGCCTTTGTAATTTTATTAAATGTATTTTTGATGCCGTAGATTTTGTGTTTTTACCTTTTATAAAAGTGTATGACCAGCATCTTTGGAATAATGGATGAATTTTTCAAGTTATTAGTTTGCAGGTCATGTACCCCAGTCGAACCCCAAGAATTCTTGTATGTTATAATATGGACCAGACTTTTTATTAAAAAGTTTGATGGATAATATTTTAAAATTTCTTTGAGTTAAAGTTAGTCTTATGTTGGGGAACCTTTTCTTGAATAAATTTATTTTGTGTGAGTGAGTGACTTTTAATTACTAGACTGTTTCTTGTCTCAGTTGATTATTTTTAATAGTACAGTGGCATCTATTTACATTGTATTCATGAAAATATAATCAATAGAAATTAATTTAATACAACCATTTATAAAAATTGGTTTTCACTTAAAAGTAACAAATTTAGGGTCAAAACTCTGAGGTATGAAATGATAAAGAGGGGAACTATTCAAGGATGCTATCCTATTTTCTTAGCAAGAGTTCATGTTTAATTTATACAGGGTGTTTCAGAACTATGGGATCAAACTTCTAGGGGTTGTTCAGTGCAACAAGTGTCCGGAAATGTGTCACTACGCCACTACGGCCCTAAGACGCGTTTAAAATTAGAAAAAATATTAATTACCTAAATAGGATCAGATGCATTTATTTTATACACCTTTTGTATATGATACCATCACAACAATTGTTCAAAACGTCTTCCTCCAACCTCAATACATCGATTTAAACGCCGCACATGATTTCGGCGGACTACACTAAAAATTTGATCCCCGTTTTGAATGATTTCAAATGCTGCTGTTATTCGTCCAATTAAGTCTAGCTCTGATTCTACTAGAGTTTCGTAGACTAAAGACTTTACATGTTTCCACAAGAAAAAATCGAGCGACGTTAAATCGGGTGACCTAGGAGGCCAAGAAACTGCTCCACCTCTGGCAATCCAACGGTGCCCAAACCGCTGAGCCAAATACTCGCGTACTTGTACAGCAAAGTGAGCCGGCGCTCCATCATGCTGAAACCACATTTGCTGTCTAACGTTTAGTGGAACATTTTCAAGGAGTTCTGGGAGAACTTCTTTCAAGAAACGCAGATAAATAGGTCCTGCTAACCGTTCTGGTAGAAGGTATGGCCCAATTAAATAAACATCAACAATGCCTGCCCATACATTGACAGACCAACGATTCTGATGTTTTCTTGGAAAAATTGCATAAGGATTTTCTTCGTCCCAAACATGGCTATTCCTACTATTAAAAATACCGTCTCTTGTGAAAGAGGCTTCATCGGTCCACAAAACATAAAAAATCCGTAAAAAATTTGGTTGTGCAAAGATGTGATCCAGAAGCCATCCTATACTCAAATGGATTCTTCTGTTGCACTGAACAACCCCCAGAAGTTTGATCCCATAGTTCTAAAACACTCTGTATATGAAAACCCTGAAATATATGTAAAAATACCTACTACCTTAGTGTAAAAATATACAACATTTTGCCGCTAACAGTAAGGATGATAGAGAACAGAAAAGCTTTTAATAAGAAATGTATCACTTTTAGAGCTCATATAATTTCGAAAAGTATTCAACATTTTTCTGAATGGTTTTTCTTAATTTAAAGTAATAAAACTCTTGCTAATTAAGTTTTGTAATGAGTTTAAGCTAATGGTGCACAACTATATCTTATTTTAATATTTATCCAGCTTAGTTTTTACTGTTGAACTCTTAGTATTATAGTTATTAAAGTACATACAGAAATTAGGTTTTCTAGGTACTTAATATAATTACAATAGTAAACATACAAATTTTTGTAATATATGAGTATGAGTGTTATTGTACGCCATTGGATAAACCACAATTTCAGAATGATACTGAAGATATTAAAGTACTGAGACAGGGATATGCCCGAAGAAGTAGAGATTTTGCTTCTTTTAAGAACTCTTATGTAATTAGAGTTCCAATGATTCCAAATTATTGAGTAAAACTCTGATTCTGAAAAGGGTCTCTTTTATCATTATTATTAATGAGATATAAAGTATTTCAAGTTTTAAATGACATTGAAAGACGTGAGTGCTTAAAAATAGTGGCTAATCGTAGAGAAATGTTTATTACAACATTATAATATGTGATTATTAATGTACAGAAGCCAAATTGACCTCAGTAGATCTAATCTTCATAAATCCAAATTGTTCCATATTAAAAACATTTATTTTTGAGATAAGGTTACTTATTAAAAAAAAATCAACACTTGTTCTTACCTTATACAATTTAGAACTGGGCACATTATATTTCTTGGCATTTTCGAACATGACCGTCATATCTCCCGCCACTTCGCTCACCGTACCGTACAACTTCTTAGTCAGTTTATTTCGTATTTGAGTGAGGGACATGGGATTCTTAATTTCCCGATAATAATCCGGATAAATTCGTCTGGACGGTAATTTCCAAAACGGTTCCGAGAGGGCCGTTTTGTCCGCACCCTCCATTTTCCACACCGTCTCCAACAGTTTCCATTGAGGGTTCTCAGGTTCTAAATTCACCTGCAAAATAAATTTATGTTATTATATACAGGTATTATTATCAGTGGAGCAGGGTGTAATTAGTTAGTCTACTTGCAGTATACTACTCACCACTGAATGAAAATTATTTATATTAGGCTAGAACTTCAAGTTATTTGTGAAATAATCATTAATATAAAAAGAAAGACATTATTATTATTATACTTTTGATCAGTTCTTTTGTGTAATAACTCTATAAAAGAATTTGCAAAATTTTAATAAAAAGTTACTGTATTATATTGTAAACGTACAAAATCGTCCTGTACGTGATGATGGTTCTGCACAGGTTTGGGAGTCCTCACTTCCTCCTTACGCGGTTTGGGGGTGGGGGTGCGTGAGGGTGGGGGCGGTTTCAGAGGAGTTTCCGGTTCTGAGTCTGACCCGTTCTCCTCAGAATCTGAGCCGCCTTCGGGATTTTTCAGTTTCGCCATGATGGCGATGTAGTTTCGTTGCCGTTTAGGGGTCGACGAGGATTTATTTACCGGGGGAGAGGCTTTCGGTTTATTCCATTGGTCCATGATCTCTATCCGACGTTGATTCACTATCTGCAACATGGACATTGAGTTAATAGATGTCCAATGCTTAATTGGATTTCAAATCAATATATTAATCGATGCATTTTATCAAGTTCATTTTCTTTATAAGTTGCACCTAGATGTGAAAATGCTCGGAACTGAAGGAATTTAACTTGATTGATTTTGTAAATTAATACACGTATTCTCTGGACAATTTGGTTGGACACCTATTTCAGCTTTTTTCAAAATTTGTACAAGATTTTGAGAAAAAAAATATTTTTGGAAAAAAGCATTTTTTTTTTCATAAAATTTGGGAAAGTGTTCATAACTCAAAAAATTGACCAAATACAATTTTGAAAATTTGTACAAATATTCTCTATACAATTTGGTTGGACACCTATTTCAGCTTTTTTCAAAATTTGTACAAGATTTTGAGAAAAAAAATATTTTTGGAAAAAAGCATTTTTTTTTTCATAAAATTTGGGAAAGTGTCCATAACTCAAAAAATTGACCAAATACAATTTTAAAAATTTGTACACATATTCTCTGGACAATTTGATTGGACACCTATTTCAGCTTTTTTCAAAATTTGTACAAGATTTTGAGAAAAAAAATATTTTTGGAAAAAAGCATTTTTTTTTTCATAAAATTTGGGAAAGTGTCCATAACTCAAAAAATTGACCAAATACAATTTTAAAAATTTGTACACATATTCTCTGGACAATTTGATTGGACACCTATTTCAGCTTTTTTCAAAATTTGTACAAGATTTTGAGAAAAAAAATATTTTTGGAAAAAAGCATTTTTTTTTTCATAAAATTTGGGAAAGTGTTCATAACTCAAAAAATTGACCAAATACAATTTTGAAAATTTGTACAAATATTCTCTATACAATTTGGTTGGACACCTATTTCAGCTTTTTTCAAAATTTGTACAAGATTTTGAAAAAAAAAATTTTCTTGGAAGAAAAATCTTTTTTTTTCATAAAATTTGGGAAAGTGTCCATTACTCAAAAAATTGACCAAATACAATTTTGAAAATTTGTACGCATATTCTTAGGACAATTTGGTTAGACACCTATTTTAGCGTTTTTCAAAATTTGTACAAGATTTTGAGAAAAAAAATATTTTTGGAAAAAAGCATTTTTTTTTCATAAAATTTGGGAAAGTGTTCATAACTCAAAAAATTGACCAAATACAATTTTGAAAATTTGTACGCATATTCTTAGGACAATTTGGTTAGACACCTATTTTAGCGTTTTTCAAAATTTGTACAAGATTTTGAGAAAAAAAATATTTTTGGAAAAAAGCATTTTTTTTTTCATAAAATTTGGGAAAGTGTTCATAACTCAAAAAATTGACCAAATACAATTTTGAAAATTTGTACAAATATTCTCTATACAATTTGGTTGGACACCTATTTCAGCTTTTTTCAAAATTTGTACAAGATTTTGAAAAAAAAAATTTTCTTGGAAGAAAAATCTTTTTTTTTCATAAAATTTGGGAAAGTGTCCATTACTCAAAAAATTGACCAAATACAATTTTGAAAATTTGTACGCATATTCTTAGGACAATTTGGTTAGACACCTATTTTAGCGTTTTTCAAAATTTGTACAAGATTTTGAGAAAAAAAATATTTTTGGAAAAAAGCATTTTTTTTTTCATAAAATTTGGGAAAGTGTTCATAACTCAAAAAATTGACCAAATACAATTTTGAAAATTTGTACGCATATTCTTAGGACAATTTGGTTAGACACCTATTTTAGCGTTTTTCAAAATTTGTACAAGATTTTGAGAAAAAAAATATTTTTGGAAAAAAGCATTTTTTTTTTCATAAAATTTGGGAAAGTGTTCATAACTCAAAAAATTGACCAAATACAATTTTGAAAATTTGTACAAATATTCTCTATACAATTTGGTTGGACACCTATTTCAGCTTTTTTCAAAATTTGTACAAGATTTTGAAAAAAAAAATTTTTTTGGAAGAAAAATCTTTTTTTTTCATAAAATTTGGGAAAGTGTCCATTACTCAAAAAATTGACCAAATACAATTTTGAAAATTTGTACGCATATTCTTAGGACAATTTGGTTAGACACCTATTTTAGCGTTTTTCAAAATTTGTACAAGATTTTGAGAAAAAAAATATTTTTGGAAAAAAGCATTTTTTTTTTCATAAAATTTGGGAAAGTGTTCATAACTCAAAAAATTGACCAAATACAATTTTGAAAATTTGTACAAATATTCTCTATACAATTTGGTTGGACACCTATTTCAGCTTTTTTCAAAATTTGTACAAGATTTTGAAAAAAAAAATTTTCTTGGAAGAAAAATCTTTTTTTTTCATAAAATTTGGGAAAGTGTCCATTACTCAAAAAATTGACCAAATACAATTTTGAAAATTTGTACGCATATTCTTAGGACAATTTGGTTAGACACCTATTTTAGCGTTTTTCAAAATTTGTACAAGATTTTGAGAAAAAAAATATTTTTGGAAAAAAGCATTTTTTTTTTCATAAAATTTGGGAAAGTGTTCATAACTCAAAAAATTGACCAAATACAATTTTGAAAATTTGTACGCATATTCTTAGGACAATTTGGTTAGACACCTATTTTAGCGTTTTTCAAAATTTGTACAAGATTTTGAGAAAAAAAATATTTTTGGAAAAAAGCATTTTTTTTTTTCATAAAATTTGGGAAAGTGTTCATAACTCAAAAAATTGACCAAATACAATTTTGAAAATTTGTACAAATATTCTCTATACAATTTGGTTGGACACCTATTTCAGCTTTTTTCAAAATTTGTACAAGATTTTGAAAAAAAAAATTTTCTTGGAAGAAAAATCTTTTTTTTTCATAAAATTTGGGAAAGTGCCATTACTCAAAAAATTGACCAAATACAATTTTGAAAATTTGTACGCATATTCTTAGGACAATTTGGTTAGACACCTATTTTAGCGTTTTTCAAAATTTGTACAAGATTTTGAGAAAAAAAATATTTTTGGAAAAAAGCATTTTTTTTTTCATAAAATTTGGGAAAGTGTTCATAACTCAAAAAATTGACCAAATACAATTTTGAAAATTTGTACAAATATTCTCTATACAATTTGGTTGGACACCTATTTCAGCTTTTTTCAAAATTTGTACAAGATTTTGAAAAAAAAAATTTTCTTGGAAGAAAAATCTTTTTTTTTCATAAAATTTGGGAAAGTGTCCATTACTCAAAAAATTGACCAAATACAATTTTGAAAATTTGTACGCATATTCTTAGGACAATTTGGTTAGACACCTATTTTAGCGTTTTTCAAAATTTGTACAAGATTTTGAGAAAAAAAATATTTTTGGAAAAAAGCATTTTTTTTTTCATAAAATTTGGGAAAGTGTTCATAACTCAAAAAATTGACCAAATACAATTTTGAAAATTTGTACAAATATTCTCTATACAATTTGGTTGGACACCTATTTCAGCTTTTTTCAAAATTTGTACAAGATTTTGAAAAAAAAAATTTTCTTGGAAGAAAAATCTTTTTTTTTCATAAAATTTGGGAAAGTGCCATTACTCAAAAAATTGACCAAATACAATTTTGAAAATTTGTACGCATATTCTTAGGACAATTTGGTTAGACACCTATTTTAGCGTTTTTCAAAATTTGTACAAGATTTTGAGAAAAAAAATATTTTTGGAAAAAAGCATTTTTTTTTTCATAAAATTTGGGAAAGTGTCCATAACTCAAAAAATTGACCAAATACAATTTTGAAAATTTGTACACATATTCTCTGGACAATTTGATTGGACACCTATTTCAGCTTTTTTCAAAATTTGTACAAGATTTTGAGAAAAAAAATATTTTTGGAAAAAAGCATTTTTTTTTTCATAAAATTTGGGAAAGTGTTCATAACTCAAAAAATTGACCAAATACAATTTTGAAAATTTGTACAAATATTCTCTATACAATTTGGTTGGATACCTATTTCAGCTTTTTTCAAAATTTGTACAAGATTTTGAAAAAAAAAATTTTCTTGGAAGAAAAATCTTTTTTTTTCATAAAATTTGGGAAAGTGTCCATTACTCAAAAAATTGACCAAATACAATTTTGAAAATTTGTACGCATATTCTTAGGACAATTTGGTTAGACACCTATTTTAGCGTTTTTCAAAATTTGTACAAGATTTTGAGAAAAAAAATATTTTTGGAAAAAAGCATTTTTTTTTTCATAAAATTTGGGAAAGTGTTCATAACTCAAAAAATTGACCAAATACAATTTTGAAAATTTGTACGCATATTCTTAGGACAATTTGGTTAGACACCTATTTTAGCGTTTTTCAAAATTTGTACAAGATTTTGAGAAAAAAAATATTTTTGGAAAAAAGCATTTTTTTTTTCATAAAATTTGGGAAAGTGTTCATAACTCAAAAAATTGACCAAATACAATTTTGAAAATTTGTACAAATATTCTCTATACAATTTGGTTGGACACCTATTTCAGCTTTTTTCAAAATTTGTACAAGATTTTGAAAAAAAAAATTTTCTTGGAAGAAAAATCTTTTTTTTTCATAAAATTTGGGAAAGTGTCCATTACTCAAAAAATTGACCAAATACAATTTTGAAAATTTGTACGCATATTCTTAGGACAATTTGGTTAGACACCTATTTTAGCGTTTTTCAAAATTTGTACAAGATTTTGAGAAAAAAAATATTTTTGGAAAAAAGCATTTTTTTTTTCATAAAATTTGGGAAAGTGTTCATAACTCAAAAAATTGACCAAATACAATTTTGAAAATTTGTACGCATATTCTTAGGACAATTTGGTTAGACACCTATTTTAGCGTTTTTCAAAATTTGTACAAGATTTTGAGAAAAAAAATATTTTTGGAAAAAAGCATTTTTTTTTTCATAAAATTTGGGAAAGTGTTCATAACTCAAAAAATTGACCAAATACAATTTTGAAAATTTGTACAAATATTCTCTATACAATTTGGTTGGACACCTATTTCAGCTTTTTTCAAAATTTGTACAAGATTTTGAAAAAAAAAATTTTCTTGGAAGAAAAATCTTTTTTTTTCATAAAATTTGGGAAAGTGTCCATTACTCAAAAAATTGACCAAATACAATTTTGAAAATTTGTACGCATATTCTTAGGACAATTTGGTTAGACACCTATTTTAGCGTTTTTCAAAATTTGTACAAGATTTTGAGAAAAAAAATATTTTTGGAAAAAAGCATTTTTTTTTTCATAAAATTTGGGAAAGTGTTCATAACTCAAAAAATTGACCAAATACAATTTTGAAAATTTGTACAAATATTCTCTATACAATTTGGTTGGACACCTATTTCAGCTTTTTTCAAAATTTGTACAAGATTTTGAAAAAAAAAATTTTCTTGGAAGAAAAATCTTTTTTTTTCATAAAATTTGGGAAAGTGTCCATTACTCAAAAAATTGACCAAATACAATTTTGAAAATTTGTACGCATATTCTTAGGACAATTTGGTTAGACACCTATTTTAGCGTTTTTCAAAATTTGTACAAGATTTTGAGAAAAAAAATATTTTTGGAAAAAAGCATTTTTTTTTTCATAAAATTTGGGAAAGTGTTCATAACTCAAAAAATTGACCAAATACAATTTTGAAAATTTGTACGCATATTCTTAGGACAATTTGGTTAGACACCTATTTTAGCGTTTTTCAAAATTTGTACAAGATTTTGAGAAAAAAAATATTTTTGGAAAAAAGCATTTTTTTTTTTCATAAAATTTGGGAAAGTGTTCATAACTCAAAAAATTGACCAAATACAATTTTGAAAATTTGTACAAATATTCTCTATACAATTTGGTTGGACACCTATTTCAGCTTTTTTCAAAATTTGTACAAGATTTTGAAAAAAAAAATTTTCTTGGAAGAAAAATCTTTTTTTTTCATAAAATTTGGGAAAGTGCCATTACTCAAAAAATTGACCAAATACAATTTTGAAAATTTGTACGCATATTCTTAGGACAATTTGGTTAGACACCTATTTTAGCGTTTTTCAAAATTTGTACAAGATTTTGAGAAAAAAAATATTTTTGGAAAAAAGCATTTTTTTTTTCATAAAATTTGGGAAAGTGTCCATAACTCAAAAAATTGACCAAATACAATTTTGAAAATTTGTACACATATTCTCTGGACAATTTGATTGGACACCTATTTCAGCTTTTTTCAAAATTTGTACAAGATTTTGAGAAAAAAAATATTTTTGGAAAAAAGCATTTTTTTTTTCATAAAATTTGGGAAAGTGTTCATAACTCAAAAAATTGACCAAATACAATTTTGAAAATTTGTACAAATATTCTCTATACAATTTGGTTGGACACCTATTTCAGCTTTTTTCAAAATTTGTACAAGATTTTGAAAAAAAAAATTTTCTTGGAAGAAAAATCTTTTTTTTTCATAAAATTTGGGAAAGTGCCATTACTCAAAAAATTGACCAAATACAATTTTGAAAATTTGTACGCATATTCTTAGGACAATTTGGTTAGACACCTATTTTAGCGTTTTTCAAAATTTGTACAAGATTTTGAGAAAAAAAATATTTTTGGAAAAAAGCATTTTTTTTTTCATAAAATTTGGGAAAGTGTTCATAACTCAAAAAATTGACCAAATACAATTTTGAAAATTTGTACAAATATTCTCTATACAATTTGGTTGGACACCTATTTCAGCTTTTTTCAAAATTTGTACAAGATTTTGAAAAAAAAAATTTTCTTGGAAGAAAAATCTTTTTTTTTCATAAAATTTGGGAAAGTGTCCATTACTCAAAAAATTGACCAAATACAATTTTGAAAATTTGTACGCATATTCTTAGGACAATTTGGTTAGACACCTATTTTAGCGTTTTTCAAAATTTGTACAAGATTTTGAGAAAAAAAATATTTTTGGAAAAAAGCATTTTTTTTTTCATAAAATTTGGGAAAGTGTTCATAACTCAAAAAATTGACCAAATACAATTTTGAAAATTTGTACAAATATTCTCTATACAATTTGGTTGGACACCTATTTCAGCTTTTTTCAAAATTTGTACAAGATTTTGAAAAAAAAAATTTTCTTGGAAGAAAAATCTTTTTTTTTCATAAAATTTGGGAAAGTGCCATTACTCAAAAAATTGACCAAATACAATTTTGAAAATTTGTACGCATATTCTTAGGACAATTTGGTTAGACACCTATTTTAGCGTTTTTCAAAATTTGTACAAGATTTTGAGAAAAAAAATATTTTTGGAAAAAAGCATTTTTTTTTTCATAAAATTTGGGAAAGTGTCCATAACTCAAAAAATTGACCAAATACAATTTTGAAAATTTGTACACATATTCTCTGGACAATTTGATTGGACACCTATTTCAGCTTTTTTCAAAATTTGTACAAGATTTTGAGAAAAAAAATATTTTTGGAAAAAAGCATTTTTTTTTTCATAAAATTTGGGAAAGTGTTCATAACTCAAAAAATTGACCAAATACAATTTTGAAAATTTGTACAAATATTCTCTATACAATTTGGTTGGATACCTATTTCAGCTTTTTTCAAAATTTGTACAAGATTTTGAAAAAAAAAATTTTCTTGGAAGAAAAATCTTTTTTTTTCATAAAATTTGGGAAAGTGTCCATTACTCAAAAAATTGACCAAATACAATTTTGAAAATTTGTACGCATATTCTTAGGACAATTTGGTTAGACACCTATTTTAGCGTTTTTCAAAATTTGTACAAGATTTTGAGAAAAAAAATATTTTTGGAAAAAAGCATTTTTTTTTTCATAAAATTTGGGAAAGTGTTCATAACTCAAAAAATTGACCAAATACAATTTTGAAAATTTGTACGCATATTCTTAGGACAATTTGGTTAGACACCTATTTTAGCGTTTTTCAAAATTTGTACAAGATTTTGAGAAAAAAAATATTTTTGGAAAAAAGCATTTTTTTTTTCATAAAATTTGGGAAAGTGTTCATAACTCAAAAAATTGACCAAATACAATTTTGAAAATTTGTACAAATATTCTCTATACAATTTGGTTGGACACCTATTTCAGCTTTTTTCAAAATTTGTACAAGATTTTGAAAAAAAAAATTTTCTTGGAAGAAAAATCTTTTTTTTTCATAAAATTTGGGAAAGTGTCCATTACTCAAAAAATTGACCAAATACAATTTTGAAAATTTGTACGCATATTCTTAGGACAATTTGGTTAGACACCTATTTTAGCGTTTTTCAAAATTTGTACAAGATTTTGAGAAAAAAAATATTTTTGGAAAAAAGCATTTTTTTTTTCATAAAATTTGGGAAAGTGTTCATAACTCAAAAAATTGACCAAATACAATTTTGAAAATTTGTACGCATATTCTTAGGACAATTTGGTTAGACACCTATTTTAGCGTTTTTCAAAATTTGTACAAGATTTTGAGAAAAAAAATATTTTTGGAAAAAAGCATTTTTTTTTTCATAAAATTTGGGAAAGTGTTCATAACTCAAAAAATTGACCAAATACAATTTTGAAAATTTGTACAAATATTCTCTATACAATTTGGTTGGACACCTATTTCAGCTTTTTTCAAAATTTGTACAAGATTTTGAAAAAAAAAATTTTCTTGGAAGAAAAATCTTTTTTTTTCATAAAATTTGGGAAAGTGTCCATTACTCAAAAAATTGACCAAATACAATTTTGAAAATTTGTACGCATATTCTTAGGACAATTTGGTTAGACACCTATTTTAGCGTTTTTCAAAATTTGTACAAGATTTTGAGAAAAAAAATATTTTTGGAAAAAAGCATTTTTTTTTTCATAAAATTTGGGAAAGTGTTCATAACTCAAAAAATTGACCAAATACAATTTTGAAAATTTGTACAAATATTCTCTATACAATTTGGTTGGACACCTATTTCAGCTTTTTTCAAAATTTGTACAAGATTTTGAAAAAAAAAATTTTCTTGGAAGAAAAATCTTTTTTTTTCATAAAATTTGGGAAAGTGTCCATTACTCAAAAAATTGACCAAATACAATTTTGAAAATTTGTACGCATATTCTTAGGACAATTTGGTTAGACACCTATTTTAGCGTTTTTCAAAATTTGTACAAGATTTTGAGAAAAAAAATATTTTTGGAAAAAAGCATTTTTTTTTTCATAAAATTTGGGAAAGTGTTCATAACTCAAAAAATTGACCAAATACAATTTTGAAAATTTGTACGCATATTCTTAGGACAATTTGGTTAGACACCTATTTTAGCGTTTTTCAAAATTTGTACAAGATTTTGAGAAAAAAAATATTTTTGGAAAAAAGCATTTTTTTTTTTCATAAAATTTGGGAAAGTGTTCATAACTCAAAAAATTGACCAAATACAATTTTGAAAATTTGTACAAATATTCTCTATACAATTTGGTTGGACACCTATTTCAGCTTTTTTCAAAATTTGTACAAGATTTTGAAAAAAAAAATTTTCTTGGAAGAAAAATCTTTTTTTTTCATAAAATTTGGGAAAGTGCCATTACTCAAAAAATTGACCAAATACAATTTTGAAAATTTGTACGCATATTCTTAGGACAATTTGGTTAGACACCTATTTTAGCGTTTTTCAAAATTTGTACAAGATTTTGAGAAAAAAAATATTTTTGGAAAAAAGCATTTTTTTTTTCATAAAATTTGGGAAAGTGTCCATAACTCAAAAAATTGACCAAATACAATTTTGAAAATTTGTACACATATTCTCTGGACAATTTGATTGGACACCTATTTCAGCTTTTTTCAAAATTTGTACAAGATTTTGAGAAAAAAAATATTTTTGGAAAAAAGCATTTTTTTTTTCATAAAATTTGGGAAAGTGTTCATAACTCAAAAAATTGACCAAATACAATTTTGAAAATTTGTACAAATATTCTCTATACAATTTGGTTGGATACCTATTTCAGCTTTTTTCAAAATTTGTACAAGATTTTGAAAAAAAAAATTTTCTTGGAAGAAAAATCTTTTTTTTTCATAAAATTTGGGAAAGTGTCCATTACTCAAAAAATTGACCAAATACAATTTTGAAAATTTGTACGCATATTCTTAGGACAATTTGGTTAGACACCTATTTTAGCGTTTTTCAAAATTTGTACAAGATTTTGAGAAAAAAAATATTTTTGGAAAAAAGCATTTTTTTTTTCATAAAATTTGGGAAAGTGTTCATAACTCAAAAAATTGACCAAATACAATTTTGAAAATTTGTACGCATATTCTTAGGACAATTTGGTTAGACACCTATTTTAGCGTTTTTCAAAATTTGTACAAGATTTTGAGAAAAAAAATATTTTTGGAAAAAAGCATTTTTTTTTTCATAAAATTTGGGAAAGTGTTCATAACTCAAAAAATTGACCAAATACAATTTTGAAAATTTGTACAAATATTCTCTATACAATTTGGTTGGACACCTATTTCAGCTTTTTTCAAAATTTGTACAAGATTTTGAAAAAAAAAATTTTCTTGGAAGAAAAATCTTTTTTTTTCATAAAATTTGGGAAAGTGTCCATTACTCAAAAAATTGACCAAATACAATTTTGAAAATTTGTACGCATATTCTTAGGACAATTTGGTTAGACACCTATTTTAGCGTTTTTCAAAATTTGTACAAGATTTTGAGAAAAAAAATATTTTTGGAAAAAAGCATTTTTTTTTTCATAAAATTTGGGAAAGTGTTCATAACTCAAAAAATTGACCAAATACAATTTTGAAAATTTGTACGCATATTCTTAGGACAATTTGGTTAGACACCTATTTTAGCGTTTTTCAAAATTTGTACAAGATTTTGAGAAAAAAAATATTTTTGGAAAAAAGCATTTTTTTTTTCATAAAATTTGGGAAAGTGTTCATAACTCAAAAAATTGACCAAATACAATTTTGAAAATTTGTACAAATATTCTCTATACAATTTGGTTGGACACCTATTTCAGCTTTTTTCAAAATTTGTACAAGATTTTGAAAAAAAAAATTTTCTTGGAAGAAAAATCTTTTTTTTTCATAAAATTTGGGAAAGTGTCCATTACTCAAAAAATTGACCAAATACAATTTTGAAAATTTGTACGCATATTCTTAGGACAATTTGGTTAGACACCTATTTTAGCGTTTTTCAAAATTTGTACAAGATTTTGAGAAAAAAAATATTTTTGGAAAAAAGCATTTTTTTTTTCATAAAATTTGGGAAAGTGTTCATAACTCAAAAAATTGACCAAATACAATTTTGAAAATTTGTACAAATATTCTCTATACAATTTGGTTGGACACCTATTTCAGCTTTTTTCAAAATTTGTACAAGATTTTGAAAAAAAAAATTTTCTTGGAAGAAAAATCTTTTTTTTTCATAAAATTTGGGAAAGTGTCCATTACTCAAAAAATTGACCAAATACAATTTTGAAAATTTGTACGCATATTCTTAGGACAATTTGGTTAGACACCTATTTTAGCGTTTTTCAAAATTTGTACAAGATTTTGAGAAAAAAAATATTTTTGGAAAAAAGCATTTTTTTTTTCATAAAATTTGGGAAAGTGTTCATAACTCAAAAAATTGACCAAATACAATTTTGAAAATTTGTACGCATATTCTTAGGACAATTTGGTTAGACACCTATTTTAGCGTTTTTCAAAATTTGTACAAGATTTTGAGAAAAAAAATATTTTTGGAAAAAAGCATTTTTTTTTTTCATAAAATTTGGGAAAGTGTTCATAACTCAAAAAATTGACCAAATACAATTTTGAAAATTTGTACAAATATTCTCTATACAATTTGGTTGGACACCTATTTCAGCTTTTTTCAAAATTTGTACAAGATTTTGAAAAAAAAAATTTTCTTGGAAGAAAAATCTTTTTTTTTCATAAAATTTGGGAAAGTGCCATTACTCAAAAAATTGACCAAATACAATTTTGAAAATTTGTACGCATATTCTTAGGACAATTTGGTTAGACACCTATTTTAGCGTTTTTCAAAATTTGTACAAGATTTTGAGAAAAAAAATATTTTTGGAAAAAAGCATTTTTTTTTTCATAAAATTTGGGAAAGTGTCCATAACTCAAAAAATTGACCAAATACAATTTTGAAAATTTGTACACATATTCTCTGGACAATTTGATTGGACACCTATTTCAGCTTTTTTCAAAATTTGTACAAGATTTTGAGAAAAAAAATATTTTTGGAAAAAAGCATTTTTTTTTTCATAAAATTTGGGAAAGTGTTCATAACTCAAAAAATTGACCAAATACAATTTTGAAAATTTGTACAAATATTCTCTATACAATTTGGTTGGATACCTATTTCAGCTTTTTTCAAAATTTGTACAAGATTTTGAAAAAAAAAATTTTCTTGGAAGAAAAATCTTTTTTTTTCATAAAATTTGGGAAAGTGTCCATTACTCAAAAAATTGACCAAATACAATTTTGAAAATTTGTACGCATATTCTTAGGACAATTTGGTTAGACACCTATTTTAGCGTTTTTCAAAATTTGTACAAGATTTTGAGAAAAAAAATATTTTTGGAAAAAAGCATTTTTTTTTTCATAAAATTTGGGAAAGTGTTCATAACTCAAAAAATTGACCAAATACAATTTTGAAAATTTGTACGCATATTCTTAGGACAATTTGGTTAGACACCTATTTTAGCGTTTTTCAAAATTTGTACAAGATTTTGAGAAAAAAAATATTTTTGGAAAAAAGCATTTTTTTTTTCATAAAATTTGGGAAAGTGTTCATAACTCAAAAAATTGACCAAATACAATTTTGAAAATTTGTACAAATATTCTCTATACAATTTGGTTGGACACCTATTTCAGCTTTTTTCAAAATTTGTACAAGATTTTGAAAAAAAAAATTTTCTTGGAAGAAAAATCTTTTTTTTTCATAAAATTTGGGAAAGTGTCCATTACTCAAAAAATTGACCAAATACAATTTTGAAAATTTGTACGCATATTCTTAGGACAATTTGGTTAGACACCTATTTTAGCGTTTTTCAAAATTTGTACAAGATTTTGAGAAAAAAAATATTTTTGGAAAAAAGCATTTTTTTTTTCATAAAATTTGGGAAAGTGTTCATAACTCAAAAAATTGACCAAATACAATTTTGAAAATTTGTACGCATATTCTTAGGACAATTTGGTTAGACACCTATTTTAGCGTTTTTCAAAATTTGTACAAGATTTTGAGAAAAAAAATATTTTTGGAAAAAAGCATTTTTTTTTTCATAAAATTTGGGAAAGTGTTCATAACTCAAAAAATTGACCAAATACAATTTTGAAAATTTGTACAAATATTCTCTATACAATTTGGTTGGACACCTATTTCAGCTTTTTTCAAAATTTGTACAAGATTTTGAAAAAAAAAATTTTCTTGGAAGAAAAATCTTTTTTTTTCATAAAATTTGGGAAAGTGTCCATTACTCAAAAAATTGACCAAATACAATTTTGAAAATTTGTACGCATATTCTTAGGACAATTTGGTTAGACACCTATTTTAGCGTTTTTCAAAATTTGTACAAGATTTTGAGAAAAAAAATATTTTTGGAAAAAAGCATTTTTTTTTTCATAAAATTTGGGAAAGTGTTCATAACTCAAAAAATTGACCAAATACAATTTTGAAAATTTGTACAAATATTCTCTATACAATTTGGTTGGACACCTATTTCAGCTTTTTTCAAAATTTGTACAAGATTTTGAAAAAAAAAATTTTCTTGGAAGAAAAATCTTTTTTTTTCATAAAATTTGGGAAAGTGTCCATTACTCAAAAAATTGACCAAATACAATTTTGAAAATTTGTACGCATATTCTTAGGACAATTTGGTTAGACACCTATTTTAGCGTTTTTCAAAATTTGTACAAGATTTTGAGAAAAAAAATATTTTTGGAAAAAAGCATTTTTTTTTTCATAAAATTTGGGAAAGTGTTCATAACTCAAAAAATTGACCAAATACAATTTTGAAAATTTGTACAAATATTCTCTATACAATTTGGTTGGACACCTATTTCAGCTTTTTTCAAAATTTGTACAAGATTTTGAAAAAAAAAATTTTCTTGGAAGAAAAATCTTTTTTTTTCATAAAATTTGGGAAAGTGCCATTACTCAAAAAATTGACCAAATACAATTTTGAAAATTTGTACGCATATTCTTAGGACAATTTGGTTAGACACCTATTTTAGCGTTTTTCAAAATTTGTACAAGATTTTGAGAAAAAAAATATTTTTGGAAAAAAGCATTTTTTTTTTCATAAAATTTGGGAAAGTGTCCATAACTCAAAAAATTGACCAAATACAATTTTGAAAATTTGTACACATATTCTCTGGACAATTTGATTGGACACCTATTTCAGCTTTTTTCAAAATTTGTACAAGATTTTGAGAAAAAAAATATTTTTGGAAAAAAGCATTTTTTTTTTCATAAAATTTGGGAAAGTGTTCATAACTCAAAAAATTGACCAAATACAATTTTGAAAATTTGTACAAATATTCTCTATACAATTTGGTTGGATACCTATTTCAGCTTTTTTCAAAATTTGTACAAGATTTTGAAAAAAAATATTTTCTTTGAAAAAAAATCTTTTTTTTTCATAAAATTTGGGAAAGTGTCCATTACTCAAAAAATTGACCAAATACAATTTTGAAAATTTGTACGCATATTCTTAGGACAATTTGGTTAGACACCTATTTTAGCGTTTTTCAAAATTTGTACAAGATTTTGAGAAAAAAAATATTTTTGGAAAAAAGCATTTTTTTTTTCATAAAATTTGGGAAAGTGTCCATAACTCAAAAAATTGACCAAATACAATTTTGAAAATTCGTACACATATACTCTGGACAATTTAATTGGACACCTATTTCAGCTTTTTTCAAAATTTGTACAAGATATTGAAAAAAAAAATTTTCTTGAAAAAAAAATCTTTTTTTTTCATAAAATTTGGGAAAGTATCCTTAACTCAAAAAATTGACCAAATACAATTTTGAAAATTTGTACACATATTCTCTGGACAATTTGGTTGGACACCTATTTCAGAATTTTTCAAAGTGTGTACAAAATTCTAAGAAAAAAAATTAAATTTATAAATTAATACAAAGCACCACAACTTCAAATGAAAAAAGACAAATGTGGTCTTTAAGATAAACTCTAAACATTGTCTCACCTTTTTTAATTGTTTGGCATGACTGTATATGAGGGAATTAGGCTCATTGAAGAGACAAGCGTTTTTACACATCACCACCAAGTCTTTTTCCAGTGCCAGAATGTTTGGGTATCGATTATTTTGAATTTTAATTGCTATCCTCTTAAGATCTAGTGGTTGTTCTATCACCTAAAAGAGACGATCAATTTAATGGCTCCCAATAATGAATGATCCCAATTTACCTCATAATATTCAGGATATTCCGATTTGGATGGTAGTAACTGAAAATGCTTATTGAGGGGCATTTTGTTATCGTCAGTGGCTGTCATCACTGTATTAAACAGCTCCTCATACTGCTGAGGATCTAGAAAATAATTTATGTCTGCAAAAGTCTTTAATCAATAAATAGAGCTATTTACCATCACTAAATTTAAAGCTGCTACTGTCGGAATTTGAGTTGTTTACATTATTTGAATTATTCTTGTGGGTACTATTGGACTTCCTTATAGGGGTTCTCACAGGTTTCGGAGTATGGTTGGGGTTTTTTATTTCTGATTTTTCCTTTTCCTTATGGTCGTCAGCACCTGGACTTAATATTCTACGGGAATATACAACAAGTTATTTTGAGTTTTTTGAATCACTAAGCTGTAGCCTTACTTTGATTTAGAGTTGAGAAATAAATTCCACAGCTCATCGGCATCCTTCCATTCCTGAGAATTCTTTTTGTAGAAAGCTTTGGTGTTGGCTACAATGAGCTCTATATCGGTCTCCAAGTCATGAATATCATTGTATTCATCTGTTTTCAGTTTTTGTTGTACTTTTAGTAAGTCGATGGGGTTATTTACAACATCATAGTAGCCTAATTATGCAAAATAAATTAAAATGTAACACTTTCTATGTGAAAATATCTTACCAGGCTCCTGCCTTCTTTTAGGAACCCTTATAAATGAGTCGCATAACAGAGTTCCATCATTCTTTTTATGATTCCTAATAGTTTCATATAGTTGATGACAAGCCTCAATCTGGAAAATTGAGTTAAATTATTTAAGACTAAATTATGGGGGTGATAAAGAAAAACTTACTGGATCGAATAATTTTTTCTTTTTCTTCAAAGGTTCCCTACTCGTTGAGGCTTCATTTAAATCTTCATCATCGTGACGAGCAATTACTGAACAAGTTCTTCGTCTCTTGCTCATTTTTAAACTGATGCCACTTCAATTTTTAACATTAAATAAGCATAGCAGCAGTTTTTGATTCACTATACAACTGGTTGTATATTGCCAAAGGCACTATAAACAGTTGTTTATATACACCAAAAAGTTTATGCACTAATTAGTAGAAACTTTTTTACTACCCAAAGAGGTTCAATTGAAACTTTTACAATTAACCGATTTTACACATGAATTAATACAAACAGTAGCACAAAAGACGTTTAAAAAGTGAAAAAAGGGTTTATGCACTTTAGTGTATGTAAATATTGCTTCAATTGACTATCATATCATTATCACTAAGGAGTACGTTGCCTAAGATTTATTTGAGGTGCGAGCGAGCCACAGACAGTCCAGATCTTTCGCTGTACAATCTCGCAGGGTTTAATAGCCCCAAAAATGAAAAAACGAAAAAACTTCAGGGATCCCAAGCCATGATTGTTAGGTTAGTTCGGGTGACACTTGGGCATTTTCCCGAACCGTTTTTCACATATTCTTCAAACTGATCACTCGCAACGTTAAATTTCCTAATTATTTATCAATAAACGCGAATAGTCCCGTGAAATGGGACTACGAAAAACTATAATAAAAGAGGCGCGACTAGAAGTTCTTTCAATTGACCGACTCGTTTTTCTGTAATGGCGGCTAGGAACTAACGATGTTTAGAGTGAGACGCGCTTACGCGATACACACGCGTTAGAAAGGGACGACAGTATAGCCGAATTCACAACAACGGTTGACAGCAAAATGACAGTTTGACAGCGTCATATGTGACACATGACTTTTAGTCTAGGGGAGTAAGGTCAGTGCAATGAAAATAGGTTGGTTTAAAATGTTTTAATTGCTTCTTAAGAAGCTTACATTGTAAGATTCTTGGAAGGTATCAATTAAATGATAATTTTATTACATGATATTAATGGAAATGTATGTCTTTCCAATGTTTTATATGTACTCTAAGGAACCTTAGAACAAACCTGACAGTTTTAAAACGTCACTTGTCAAAAAAAAAATAACCTAACCCCATTTTTTACTTTGTCTTCCCCCAGTTATAAATGAAAAGCTTCTTTCTCAAGAAAAAAAAACGTTTAAAACTTGAATAATTAATCCGATTGACGAGGTTTAATAAATAAACGACAAAAGAATGAACGAACAGGCCATAAGGGAACTGGAGGCCGCGGCCCAAATAATAATGGTAAACCATAAAAAGTTGACTAGTCCCCCCAAAGTTATTATTTACTCAAAACGATGAAATTTATTTTTAGGCTCCGCCGAATGTTGTATCGAATGAACAGAGACACGCGGCGGAAACGGTTTTTCTTAATTTTCGAAAGAGCAAGTCACCCTACGACTTGTGCAGACAAATACTCGAAAAGTCTGAGAATCAATATGTTTTGTTTGAGGCTGCCGAGGTTTTAAAGGAGGCTGTTATTAGAGAATGGTCGTTTTTGCTGGATAGTGACCGGTAATTTGTACTTATTATTTTATCGACCCCTGATTGTTTACAATTAGTTATTTTATTGTCTTTTAAAATACTATGTAATTGTTAAAAGAGTGCCAAACTTACTATTGATAAAAACTATCGCCTAATCCCTATAAAAAAGCTAAACCTAGACAAAATAAAACAAATAAAATCTTAAGGCATAACAGCTTTTGCAGACAAGGAATTTGTTTTAAATAACTAATTTATAAGTAATGTAAAGTTAAAATAATTTTGTAATTCCAGGCAATTGAGCTATAGCTTTTTTAAAAAATTCAGGCTTTTTAATTAAATTTATACCTCACCTGCCTGGAATAATCCATTAATTAATTTAAAACTCAGGATAAGGTTAAAATGAATTTTCAATTCCAGGCAATTGAGTTCTAGATTTTAGGCAAAAGTCTTTATATTTAATGTTTATGATTTACAACATAATAAATAAATAAGGTCAGAAGTAAAGATACTAGGATACCTATTTGTTGTTCATAAAGTATTTCTTGACTGATGGATGGATGCATACAGCTTTTCACATTATTATTTGTTATTAGGACTTCCTTAAGACAATACCTGATGCAATACATAACATCACATCAAGTGCCACATTATGTGCGAGATAGAATATTACAAGTGATAGCAATAATGGTAAAGAGAGCAAGTATTGACGATCAGGGTAGAGAGAGAGGAACCATTTTACAAGAAGTGGAAAATTTGATTGTTAATGCAGAATCAGATAAAGTAAGTGTAGTTTATTTATAAAATAGTTGATTCTTATAGGTTATTACAGAAACTGCTTGGTTGTAACATAATATCGAACCTAATGCAAGAGTATGCAAGCACAGTAAAATCGACAGATGTCGGTCTACCCTGGGAAGTGCATTTTAAAGCGAAAAAACAGTTTGAAAGTTCAGATTTGAAAAGGATCTTCCAGTTTTGTGTTTATTTGTTATCGGAAGTTGTGAAGAACGATCCACCTTATAATGAGGTGATGGTGCAACTGACAAGGCATCTGCTGCAGATCACCGAGAGGGTGCTCACTTGGGGATATGTGTCACCAATTTATATCCTTTTTTATTTCTTTACAACTTTTTCAGTTTTAATGTGTCAGTTTTGTGTTTTCCTTAATGTCGCTTACTACCCAAAAGGTTAATTGGAATATACGAGTCAGTGTATGAATCAGACCAAGCACCTTCATTAAAACTGAGCAACGCGTGGGCAGAAATTATGTTCAATCCAGATCTGATTCCTCTTATGTTTCAGATTTATTGGAAGGTAAGTTTTTGCCTTTTACTGTACAAAGTATTTATTGATTTCTAGAAGAATATACAAAAATAACTTAGTTTAATCCTAGGAGTCATGTCTATATGCAAATAAAAGTAATTAATAAAGATGTTTCCGTAAAGGAAGTCTTTTCTCCACAAAATAATTATTTAGTATAATAGTATAGTAAATAATAATTTTTCTACATAAATTAATTTATTTTGTAGATATAAAAATCTGTTTTCTTCAATAAAATAACACAAAAGAAATCATTTAATTTAAATAAGTAATTAATTATTAGGTTAAATATTATCATTATTAATTCATGACTATGACTTAACAATAAATTTTTTTAAACTAACTCAGACTAGTTTATTTGCCTAAAAAGGAGTAGAAAGTCCATTTTTTCCCTTTTTACCACATCTCACTTCTCAAGAACATTCTGGATAGATTAATTTAATTTAGTTGTGATAAAATAATTTAAGTTCCTTACATGTAGTGAAGTGAAGTAAATATAGGTAGAGTTCCATAGTTAGGATTAACATGAGTAAAGTTTATAACAGAATTTTTCGACCTAATTACAATAAAATGTATACTACATATGTATATAAATGAAGACAGGTGAATTTTTTATTCCCATAATACTGTTGAATATTAATGATAATTTTGTGGTTTATATTAAGGTAAGGGATACCGATGAATTGGCCCATCATGCCCTAAACTGTTTGGTGCAATTGGCCAGTTTATGTGGAGGAATTATGAACACTGAAGAGGTGAAGATCAAGTATTTACACACTTATTTGGTGAACTTCCTAAATCTGATTTCAAAGTAAGTATTTGCGATCAAATTTGACTACTGTTTGGGAATTTTCATACTTTATAGTGTTCCCATAAGAAAAAAAGAATCCTTAGGAGTATCGAGCATTGTGAGAAAATTAGTATTATTTTTTGACTTTGGCCAGTTACCCAATACCCTGCAGGAAACTTGGATGGACGAATTTACTAGACTGACTTGCCACTTTTGTGACGGGATAGTGCACGAAGAAGCGGTAATTTCATTTATTAAACCCCATTTTAGTAAGTTAATAGTCAGTTGTTTAGAATCCAGACGAAGACAAGTTCTTTTCTGAAGCATTTGAAAACATGTTGGAGGCCTGGACTACATTGATTACTCAGTCCAACTCCTTACCAGAGGACTTCCATAAGAACTGTGCCGTCAGGATATTTAATAAATATGTGCAGTGTCATTTGGCACCTCCAGATGGCAGCCGAAGTACTGAAATTGGAGAGGGAGGTAACGTTTTTCAGTTTTACTACTATATTTTGTTACTTGTTACACATTTGTTTTTATCAATATTTTTAGGTATTTATGATGAAGAGCTCGAAGATAATGACAGAACCAAGTATAGTGAACAACTTCAAACCATAGGAATCATCGGCAGGACCATTTTGTCTCACTCGGTTCCGCTACTCTACAAGTAAGAGCCTTCTTATAAAACTCGCTTAATGCATTTATAATGAACTTATTTTAGGATCTTGGAGTCCAGAATCGATCGGTTGTTGAACATGTTACAAGTGATGCGAAATCGGGCGATGACCCTAAACGAGGCGGCCGTCCTGGAGAATTTATTCGAGGACGTCCACTGGACGATCTTGATCGCTGGACACGTTCTGGCGATGGAATGCGAGGGCGAAACCCCGATGATTCCCACCGAGGTCACCGTTTATTCGACGGAAATGACCAAAAGCGGACTCTGTACACCGGATGCGAGTATTAACGCTTTGGCTTCCGTTGACCCTAAGGTAAACCAGTTAATTTGCGGCATAAAAAGTTCATTTTTCTTTGAAAATTGAAGATTTTGACTTACATGGTGCCTGTAAGCCATCTTCAGGTGGTGATGTGTCTTGTAACACATTAAATTTGATGTTTTTTAGCTTCCGGTTCCTGATTCGTTGGAACAATGCGACCATGTGATTAGAGTGAGTTACAATATAATGCGACTGGCCTCGGTGGAGGAATTGGCCGTTTCCATGAAATTGAGCCACTTTATGAGTCCGGAAGTGGGTTCGTCGATTATGTGGTTCCTAAAACGGTTCTGTATGAGTTATTTGTTGCCCGACGAGGACTTTTATACGCAGGTAAGTTGGGTTTGAAATGCGAAATGAAAATATAATTTTTTCTTAAAATCTTGTACAAATTTTGAAAAACGCTGAAATAGGTGTCCAACCAAATTGTCCAGAGAATATTTGTACAAATTTTAAAAATTGCATTTGGTCAATTTTTTGAGTTTTGGGCATTTTCTCAAATTTTATGAAAAAAAAAAGTGTTTTTTACAAAAAATTTTTTGTTTTTCGAAATCATGTACAAATTTTGAAAAACACTGAAATAGGTGTCCAATCAAATTGTCCAGAGAATATGTGACAAATTTTCAATATTGTATTTGATCAAGTTTTTGAGTTATGGACACTTTCCCAAATTTTATGAAAAAAAAAATGCTTTTTTCCAAAAAAAATTTTTTTTTCAAAATCTTGTTCAAATTTTGAAAAACGCTCAAATAGGTGTCCAACCAAATTGTCCAGAGAATATGTGTACAAATTTTCAAAATTGTATTCGATCAATTTTTTGAGTTATGGATATTTTCTCAAACCTTATAAAGAAAAAAAAATCTATAAATATTAATAAGTGTCCATTGAAATTCATCAAAGAATCTTAGTACAAATTTCCGTAGTTCTAAGTGGTATACTTTTTAAGGTATGGGCACTTTATTAGAAAAAAAAAATTAAGAGCCTTGTACGTAAAAAAGTCGAGAGTGCGAATTTACCCCAAATCAATTGATGATTTTGATGGTAATTTCTACTTTTAGAAGTTTATCCAAATTGAGTGGAATAAAGTAATAATTAAAGACAATCACATATGTCTTTATCACTGCTAATTTCTTCCTTTAATGTTCCAGATCAGTCCGATACTATTAAACTGTTTAGGCCGCGACTCAGAATGCAGCAAACTGGTCGTATCGTTCCTACTAAACAAAATCGCCGTCAACTTGTACAGTTTCCAATCGGAGGCGATCCTTTTAAGGGACACCGTCGATCTGTTCAGCGATATGGTGTGCACAAAACAGAAGTGAGTCTATGATTCATGTGTCATATTTTTTAAATAACATTAACATTAACATTTAAGGGCTCTATACATTATTAAGACGGAACCGATGGCCAAACTGATCGCTTTAACCGAACAAATGCACCCGGGGACTCTGCCCTCGAACGTTTTAAGGGGCGTCTATAAGGGCTTAACACTTGCAGGTACGCCTGTAAGTTTTTTCTTTTTTAAATTTCAAGAGTTTGTTGTTTCTAATAATTTCCATGGATTTCCATTGAGTTCTGACCCATGTTTGTCTCATTGTTGGCCTAAATTCGGCAACTAATAACATTTTAATGTTTAGGTCGTTGCTTAGTTGATCCGGAAGAAATAAACCAATACTACGAACGGATTTTGCAACCGTTACGGATAAGATTTAAAACCCTGATAGGGCAAGAGGATTTCGCGAGGACGTGTCACGACGAACAGGTTCAGAAGGTTGTGATTGATCTGCTCGAGTGTTTTATAGGAGTCGCCATAGGTAGGCAGAAGTTTTATTTTACATAATAAATAATTTGAATAAGTGAATTTTTAGGGTCGTTTATGGCCACAGTTCAGATCCTGTTTGACTTTATGGAGCCGATCTTGTCGGAATTGCGAGAATTCTTAAATTTTTACAAAGACTATCAGGTGATTGTCCAGTTGATCTTGGAGGTGTTCGGACAGTGCGCCAAATACATGTTGTGTTATTTAAAGCCTTTAGATAGTAAAAAGTAAGTTTAAAAACAATTTGTTTATTAATTAGCAGAGAAGTAGAACTGTGAAGGTCAAGCAAGGTTGTCGGTTGTTCTCTCCATAATTCACATTCTTAAGAAGGAATTTTAAAACGACTTTTGTGATGTTGTTTTATAGTACATTATTATAATATTTACAATAATATAAAATCTATACATATATAGATTTTATGAATTATATTTTAACTAGATTTAAATTTGGACTCTTTGGACTCTAATTTTATTTTGACTTATGCCAATGCTATTATGTATTTTGACAGGAATAAATTAAAAAACGAAATACACATACATACATTTTATTGTGGAGAGAACGACAGCTTTGCTTAACCATTGATTTTAATTTAAATACATATCTTTTTTTTTTTTTAAGATTATACGTTAGTTCCTTGGGCGTGGTACAATATTACGCCAAATTTAACGTAAACCGTTTAACGAACGAGTCTTTTGCGGAGGAGAGTAGCGTGCAGGATTTGAGCCTGTTATTGGATCTGTTGACGTTTATTTTGTCCAAGGATTGCATTGATTTGTGCGATAATGTTAATCACGAGGACGCAATGGTAAGTGAGAAGATTAGAGAAAGTCGTAAAGCGTGTAAATTTAACATATCAAACGAACTTACCTGTAAGTGAAGTTCGATATTAATTATATGAACCACCTTTTTCCTCAGATCATAAACAAACGTAGTCCCTGCTACTTGGCTAAAGGCCACAAGTTTTAAAGTCCTCGTTTTTTTTTTTTTTTGACGTAGGTGGCGTTATTAGCGCCACCCGTACCATCCCCACCATACCTACCAAAATCATTTCTTCAAAGTAGATGTCTGCAACTAAAGACTCAAGATACAGGGTTGGGCGTTTTTGCATGTAAGGGAGGGATATGATCTGAGGAAAAAGGTGGTTCATATAATTAATATCGAACTTCACTTACAGGTAAGTTTGTTTGATATGTTAATTATATTCCCACCTTTTTCCTCAGATCATAAACAAACGTAGTTGTTCAAAGACCCTATTAGTTGCAGGCAACAACATGTGCTTAAGTTTTTATAATTAAAATTCCTATATTTTAATATGCATAATAATATATTATTTTAATCAAAATAACAAAACATAACTTCTTACAACCTAGTTTTACATTATTCAACGACATAATTTTATTAACGTATATTTATAATTTAATATTTATATACTTAAATCACACATCAAGAGTTATTTGTAACTGCGTTCGCAAATGTTGTCCTATCGTCTAAGAGAGGCTTATTATAGAAAAGAGAAAATACTTTGGACTCTTTAGTCCAACCCGCTGACTGTTTAATAATATTAATGTCAACCCCTTTACGATATGCAGCTGAGGTTGAGGCATGTCTCGTACTATGTGCGGTGAATTTTTTAGTATCAATCCCACTATTGTTCATTACTGTTTTAATCCAACGGCTCAAGGTTTGAGGCGAAGCTGGTTTATAGGGTTTTTTAAAAGTTAAAAAGAGTGTTGAATTATTCCCCCGATGTGATTGGGTTACTTCTAAATAATGTTTTAACAGAATACTAATGCATCTTTTGGGAGAAGTGTGTTTTTCTATATAAAAGATTGGTTGATATTCATTTCTATTGGTTGTTTTTATCCTATCCGGTACCTTTATTTCATATTTACCTTGAGTCATTTTTATATTATGGATATGAATAAGAGAAAGAGTTTGCACTCTATGACCTGTACTTAAAGCCAATAGTGTTACTAATTTAAAGGAAATGTCTTTTAGAGACACATTTTTGTAAGGATAAAATGACTCAAGATAAGAGATTACAATTTCAGGATCCCAAGTATAAGAGTATTTGGGCTTTAACGGCCGTAAATTTAAAGCACCTTTGAAAAATCTCCTAATTCGATTATCTGCCATCAAGTTAGGATGAACAATTAGGTTAATAGCTGCTCTAATATTATTTAAGGAACCATACCTTTTTCCTTCATCAAAGCATTTCGTGAAAAACTGCAACAATTCTAGTACAGAAGGACTATACATGCAAATATGAGCATCCCTGCAGAATTGCCACCATAACTTCAAGGCAGAGTCGTATTGTTTAATGGTTGATTTGGTGATCGAAGATAAAATTATTTTTATGGCATCAGGGGGCACTCCTCTGCGGCGGTAGGCTTCTTGCATAACACCCCAACCACCAATGAAAGCTGCCTCCACAGTGGGTGAGGGGATCTATCAATAGAAAGGAGAAGATCTTCTTTAGGTTTAAGAATTAGCATCTCCGAGTCAAGCATTTCCTTGAATTTAGGGAACCATGCTTGACTAGGCCAATAGGGTGCCACAACAATGCCTCGAGCATTTTCAGTCGAAATCTTTCTCAGAATCTTTGGTATCAAATTAAAAGGTGGAAAGGCATAGAAGAAGTAATCTCCCCAAAAGACTGTAAAGGCATCTACCAAAAATGCCTCTGGGTCCTTAAACCAAGAGGCAAACTTGGAGCATTTATTGTTATTACGGCTAGCAAATAAATCTACATCTGGTAATCCAAATTTATTTGAAATTTGCAAAAAGGCTTTTGGGCTAAAAGACCATTCTACCTCAGCTCGACCTACCCTTGACTGATAATCTGCCTCTTTGTTTTCTTGGGAACTGATATAGGAGGCAAATATAATTATGTTGCGATGTTCACACCACTACCAAATTTCTCTAGCAAGTTTATTTAATTTTTTGTATTGAATTCCTCCCATTCTATTTATGTAGGAAATTGCAGTGGTGTTATCTATACGTAAAAGAATATTACAAAAAGAGAGATTTTTGGCAAAACATTTTAACCCGATAAAGGCGCTCATTAGCTCCAAGAAATTTATGCTTTCAAGTCTTTCCTTGGGGCTCCAAAAACCCCTTGAGCTTTCCTCTCTACAGAAAATGCCCCAGGCGTCCGGGGTGGCATCTGAAAATATTTCTATTTTATAGTCGAAGGTAGGAAAAGGACAAAAGGGATTTTTCAACTTTTCCATCCACCATTTTGCTTCTGCATGCAATGGCACTGGGATTGTCATTTTTCTATCGTACTGCCCCCCATTGTTTTTTAGAGCTAAAAATTTTTCCCTTTCAAATTTTTTAGTGTATAGTCTGCCATAAGGAATAGCTGGACATATTGATGCTAGAACACCACAAAGTTTAGCAAATTGTCTTATGCTGCACAGCTTTGTCAAAAGGAACTTTTGTAAAAGACTATAAATTTTTTCAGTTTTTGTTAAAGGAAGGCTAAGCCCCATGTTAATTGAGTCAAAGTTAAAACCTAAGAACTTACAGTATTGACTTGGTTGCAAAAGACTTTTTTCAAAATTTATAAGAAAACCTAGTTCTGTAAGTAAATCACATGTAGCTTTTATATTTCTTTCACACTCTTCTATTGAGTTTCCAAGAAGAAAAAAGTCATCAAGATAATTTACTGACAAAAACCCTCGCTTTCTAAGATGAGTCACTACTGGTTTAAGCAGTTTTGTAAATACCCAGGGGGCTGAACACAAACCAAAGGGCATGCAGGTAAACTCGTAAACCTTTGATTCAAAATAGAATCTTAAAAATTTTTGATGACTCTTACTAATAGGTATCAGGAAATAAGCCTCTTTTAGGTCAATAGTGGACATATAACAATTTTTTGATATTAAATTTATTGCCAGCTTTCTATCCTCTAGCTTAAAATGTTCAGTTTTTACAAATGTATTTAGGTTTTTTAAATTAAGAATAAATCTATATGAACCGTCTGGTTTAGGGTGTAGAAAAATATTTGAGATAAACTGATTTGATAAGGGTGTGCACTGCTGCACTGCACCAATATTTAATAAGTGATTTTGGTAGGTATGGTGGGGATGGTACGGGTGGCGCTAATAACGCCACCTACGTCAAAAAAAAAAAAAAAACGAGGACTTTAAAACTTGTGGCCTTTAGCCAAGTAGCAGGGACTACGTTTGTTTATGATCTGAGGAAAAAGGTGGGAATATAATATATATTTATCGATAAAGTGCTATACTAACGCATTAGTGTGTAATAATAAAAAGGAACATTAAAATACAGTTTTTTGAATAAGAGTAAAAAATTACAGCGAGCCGTCGATGAACCGCAATAAACTTTTTGTATCCAGGATGCTGTCGTTCGGAATAACGTTCATGATACAACCGCGATGCTGTTAAATAAATAAATAATAATTAAATAATTTTATAAAGTGAAAATTATTGAAATCCGATGTATTGTCAAAAATGATTTCTTGCAGGCATCTATTCAAATATGTTAGCTTCCACTCTTAGGATTTTAATTTTTTTTTTGTCAGTAAAAACTGAAAAGAAGACCTTTTTTAAAGATTTTTCTAACTTTATCTTTTTCTTCCAGGTCACTGCCTCTGATGTGGCCTTATACGGACTAAAATTCATAATGCCGATAATGCCGCTGGAAATGCTGAAATTCCCGAAATTATGCGCCCAATTTTATCGACTTTTGGTCCTAATTAACGACATTTACCCGGAGAAAATCTCCGAGCTGCCATACGATATGATGTCGAACCTTTTACAGTGCATCCACTTAGGTTTGACCAATTTCGGTACCGATATTGTACAGGCTTGTTTAGACTTTATACAGGGTTAGTGGTTTAGATAAGATGTTTGCTAGTATTAATACTACATAACAGAGTTTACACAAGCCAATATTAGGGCCTTAAACGATCAAACTATGATTTAGATATTCATTAATAATAAAAAAAAACTTTTAGATACAACGTACTGCTATAATTTTCTTCTACACTTACAGACCCGAGATATGAAATCTTTTTCATGTTTATTTTTTGCAAAGATTGCCACTCCACCATCAGAGTACATCTACAAAAGTCTAAAAGACTCTATTCATTCTTGTTTTTTGTTTATTGCCAATTTGATTCATAAAAACGTTTCAGGTATGGCCTCGTACATATTCAGACATCAAGCGTTAGAGACCCCGTTCGCGGCAGCTTTAAAACCATTCTTGAAGATCCTGATGGATTTGGTGCTTTCGCATCAAATCAACTCGGACATGATCAGTTCTTCTTCCACTACGATTTACACGCTCATCTGCTGTTATCAGCAGGAATACGAGGGATTGGTTCAGAGCTTAATACAGAACCAGTCCGATCCTTTGATAGCTGAAAGGTAATTTTGTATATTTAAAAAGACAAAATGTAGTATTTAATTTTAACAAAATGGAATTTCTCGCCTTTAGTTGTAAGGTCATATGTGTTGACAGTTATTACCTTTTGTTAGATTGGCACGAGTAATGAGAATTGACAAGTAAAGATGATTATGACGTGACTCTTTATAGGTTAGGAGTAATAGTTTATGTATTTGTTTAACTGAATAAAAAGACCATTCTACAAAAATATGTTTAACAATTTTTTTTTTGTTGCAGATTGGCGGTCGCATTTAATAATCTCACCCAAAACGTGGCTCTGACGTGCGAGCGACACCCCAAACTGAAATTCAGAGATAATTTCGATAAATTCATCGCCAACGTACACGGATTTTTACTTATAAAATAAATTCAATTTTGCAAAGTCGAATTTTCAAACTTGAGTGACTATCAAGAAGAGCGAAGCAGAGGCATCTCATTATTAGGATGAATTATAAGGAATTTGCCGAAAACGTGCTCGCATATGTAAATGAATATTTTTCTTCTGCGTTAAAAAGCACCATCTCTCCGGCCTCTTAATTTTTATTAGACAGTAACCATTTATGTATTTTATTGTATAAAGATTTTTATATTTTTCTCAGAAATAAAGTAAATTCTGTGTTAATTCTTGTTTTTTTTTCCTGAATGAGGTTATACCACGAATTTAATAAATATACCTGGACAGCCAATTCAATGAAAAGTAAAGGACCACTAGTAGGGGGCCACCATCTTGTTTTCATCAAGTACTTCACGAAAACACCGGGTTATTAATTTATTTTATTTATGATTCTCTTTACAAACACTGAGCAGACAGTAATTACATGTAAAGGCAGCAAAAAAATTAAATTATAATAAAATTAATTTATAAATTATAAAACCTTAAAATACTTCAAAATTAAAATATATAAAAATATAACATGGTTTGTAATAAAAAAATATATAGGAGAATACCACTGTATGTATATTATACCTATATCTATTTTTAAGGGTCAGCCTTAGATCTGCAGAAGACATATTAAATAAATCCACATGAACTTGATTAAGGAACTGATTCGTAATTGACATCACATTATTCATTGGAGACGCACAATCAGAAATTACACAAGATAAATTGTGTGGATTCCGACTCCTTAAATTGACTTTTGGTACATTTATTTTGATGAAGTTTATAAGATCACAGTTACAATATTTAATGTTATTTATAATAAAGAACAAATATAACACCGCTTGTTGTTTTCTCCTATCCAAAAGAGATTCCATCACAAAAGTCTTAAGCATACTCGTATATGAGATCATATAAGGATATTTATTCCTTGTGCTTTCTAGCATAGAGATACCTGACAAATCTTTTTTGAACTTTTTCATTTTGATCATTGTGTTATTGTCATAAGCATCCAGATATGTGACGCATATTCCAGGTGCGGTCTCACCAAGGCATTATATAATCTTATTATAGTTGGTATTTCAAAAATCCTGGCAATGAGGTCTATAATTAAGTCTAAGTGTATAACGCAAGCTCTCTTTTGAAGTCTGAAAATTTTGTCAAATTGAGTGACACACACCCCAAAAAGGAAGGGCGTAACGTAACGAAGGTGTGATTCAAAGAGCGAAAAATATACTGTTATAGAGGTTGAGAGGCTAAGCTCCTTAATAATTGATCTTAGCGCAAAACAAACGGAGCCTAATTTTCTGTGCATGTTCCATTTTAACGACTTGTCAACAGTAAGCCTCAAAAATTTCACTGAGTCGGCTTCGTCAATGGTTGCGTTATCCAGTACAAAAGATTGCAAATTATTTTTATAGGACAAAAATTTAGTTTTGGAGATGTTAAGGCAAAGAAGATTAGGCTCGCACCATGCTTTGATAGAAGTTAAGTCACTTGATATGATTTTATCAAGTTCGGCAATATCCGAATTAGTCCAGGTAAAACTAGTATCATCCGCGAATAGGCAGGTTCTTCCTTTAATATTCAGACTAGCGATATCATTGATAAATATGAGAAACAAAATAGGGCCAAGCACTGAACCTTGAAGCACTCCACATTCTATTGGGTAGCAAGAAGACATCGTAGCATCAATTCTCACAAACTGACTCCTGTTATTGAGATATAACTTAAACCATTCGAGGGGCATACCTCTAAACCCGTAGTGTTGAAACTTTTTTTATTTAGATATCATGATATCAGATATAAGGTTGTTGCCGTAGGATGTTGGTTGTTTAAGCTACAGTATACTTTATTAAAAAGGGAAAACATAGCATCATTTGTGCATTTGTTATTTAAAAATCCAAATTGTTGAGGAGTGAGTATTTTAAATTTCAGTAGAAATGATAGGAGCCTTTTTTTCAATAATTTTTGATAGTGTGGGAAGAAGAGCAATTGGGCGATTATTGGAAGATTGATCTTTATCTCCTCCTTTATGTAGTGGGATTATTATTGCCCTCTTAAGGCAGTTGGGAATAACTCCTTTTTGAAAAGACAGATTGATTAAATTTGTAAGATGGTTTAATGTACACTCTGGCAGGTTTAGAAACATGTTCAATGTGAGTCCATCGGTTCCAGAAGAGCTCTTATTTTTGATTTTCGTAATCGTACTGCGACGCTCAGGTAATACTATTGGCGTAAAGAAAATACTGTGTAAATTCTCATCTGCACTAGAAAGATAAGAAAATGGATCGTGGGTAGGAGCTATGGTACTCATTAAATTCTTCGCTACATTTACAAAATAATTTTTGAGGTTCTCAGGAGAGGTAGAGATAGTATAGGGGGCTTAGAGGGTTTATTTCTCAGATTATTAACAATCGATCATGATTCTTTAGCAACATTACCAGACTTTGCCAGTCTCCTGTTATAGTAAATGTCTTTTGCCGCTTTAAGAGTCCTTTGATAAGCTTTTTTATATAGTCTTACATAGTCATGAAAGAAAGCGCTGTCCGAGAATTTTCCAAAATTGAATAATGAACGCATGTTCTTAGCAGATGTACGTAAGCCTTGGATAGACCAAGGTTTATGTTTTTTCAGTTTGAGAGGCCTTAAAGGAAAGGATTTGTGAGACAGATTAGATAGCGTTTTTATAAATCTAGAGAATTCAGAAGCAACATCAGAAGAGTGGACATTCCGGTCAGTCCAATCGGCAAGGCATTTGAATGTATGCTTCACTAGTACTCAAATTAAGTAACTAATCCCGTAAAACCTTGCCGATTATCGAAAATACCGGCCGGTAGCGGGAGTGACGGGCAGCTCAAGTATGTGGAAGAAAGGAATCAACAGCTTATGGTATGTTCATTTTTATTATCCTTTTTCTCTCATAAATTTATTGCTCTCACCCCCACATGTATACTCTACTGGATTGATTTTTCTTGTATATGCTAGTACAGAACATTTATTAACATTCAATGACATTCCATAGGATTTGAACCAGTTACTAATATACTCTCAATATACAACTAGAGGCTGTCGCAGTCTTCACGTGATGTAACAGTTTTAAAGAATTTGGAATCGAATTTTTTCATAGAAACAAAATTTTCGTGCTCTCCGAAAGCGACGCGAGGGTGTCACCATCCCATTGTCGGCTACATTTTTATTTTTTAATCAATTACATAATTATTAATTTACAATTATTATAAAGTTTCATTGTAGGCAGCACCTCAAAATATTATACCATAGCTTAGGCATAATTCAGCTAGTGCTTTGTACACATTTACTATTATTTTTTTGCTGAGTATATTACGTAACTCATAAAATTTATGTAGGTATGTGTACAACTTTTTAAAATTATTTTTAAGTTTTTAAGTTATGAATATTTTGACGATTTTTATCTTTTTTAATGCAATATATGTTGGAGCAGAATATAGGTTAGAATATAATATTTGCCATTTTCTACATATGTTTAAATTGCTTATGTAAAAACTTAACATGATTCAGAGAGTGCCCACTTTAATTTATCCTTGTAGATTATTAAATCCGCGAATGGCTAATTCGCATATGAGGGTAAATAAAATGCATCTTGTGCTCCGTAATGTTTAAAGTGGAATCAGAAAAGCGTGTAATTTCATGTTTTCTTGCAGGTTAGTTCTCAATGGACCATTCTCTTTGTGTAGAAGTAGATTTCCTATTTCCCTGCATGGAATTTTATTAAAAGCTTTCTAAAATAGTGTGAGGGTTCATAAAATATTTCATATTTTAGATTTAAAAATATTTTAACAAACTTTATTCTTTACATAAATATAAATAATCTTTTAATACTATAATAATAATTTAAGTAAGATTTAATTACCCTAATAAATGTTTTCATAATAATATTTACATTTGGTTTATATATATAATATTAATGATCAACCATGATTGTCGCAGTCCCTATAAATACAATATTAATTGTATTATTAATACTGTATTAATAAAATAATAAATCTAAATACAAAATTATCAGTAAAAAGGTAATGTAAAAAAATAATTCATAAAACCATCAAGGAGAACCGTAAACAATATAATACCCTTAAAAAAATAAATGTCGCAAGGTCCATTAAAAACAAGAGGAACTTTAACAAATAATGTACTTTTAAAAAATAATTATTAACTCTTAAAATTGGGATTTTCCACTCCTTTACTGTCGGCGTTTCCAGGCCTGACTCCGCTTAAAATGTCCTGAATCTCTTGAGTGGTTTTGCCTTTCGTTTCCGGAACAAACAATAAAACGAAAACGCTGCCCGCCAACGAGATTCCCGAAAAAATGTAGAAAGTCACGTCACCTTAAAAAGAAATTCATTATGTTGATGTTATCAATGCGCATCGTCAACAGGTGCTCACCTCCTATTGAAACAACCAAATTATTGAAAAACCTGGTTACGATAAAAGCCAGGAACCAGTTAAAGGTGGCGACCGCAGAACTGGCAGTAGATTTGATTTCTGAAAAGAAACACTATTAGTGATTAACTCTGATTAAGTTTCTATTCAGCTCGAACAGAACTCACCTGGTGGCATAATTTCAGCAGCGGCCATCCAAGGGATCGGACCAAAACCCAACGAGAAAACACTGATGAAAATCACGAGACTCACGATCGGTAAAAAGCCGAGATCGCTGATAATTTCCTTGCTGACCAAGTGACGATCGTTCAATGAAAAGTAGATTCCCAGGAGACATCCGGACAATGCCATGCATATCGCTGATCCAATTAGCAGGATTTTCCGGCCGAATTTGTCTATTACCAGGGATGCGATAAAAGTGGCCGTGACTTGAACAACTCCTATTCCTAAAACATAAATAAATACTGAACAACCCAAGAAACACACGATAGTTAAACATAGTTAAACAACACGATAGGTGTACATTTTTATTTAAAATTCAACTATATATATCGGATAGATTTATTCACATATTGATAAGCCTTGTTTTAGAGAAATAAAATGAACGTTTTTTTACGTTTTACTCAAAAACCTTAAGGTTATCTGAAAGTATAGATACAAAAACTATAGATTTGTTTATCACGTATAATTTTTTTAAAAAACATATTTCTCTTAGGCAATTATTTTCTGCAAAAAACCGTTTTTCATTAAATCTACACTTACCCCACCCACCCAACCCATATAACTTATCGGTAAGAAATTGTTTTCCAAAATAATACGCATGGATAGCTGGTTTTTTCAATAATATCCGATCTAATAACACAGTTTGTTTATTCACATTTATGTGATTTTATGTTTATTCATATTTTTGTTATTAGATTGAACATTATGTCAAAAAACGGTGTTTTTTCAAAAGAATTTCTTACTGGGCAAATGTTTGGGGTGGGTAAGGGTCTAAAGGTTGTTTTTGTTTATTTGTGACATTCCGGAAACGAAAGTAGCATTCTAATTAACAGACCCATAGGAAGCTTACATAGAGGGTTTATATTAAAAAGTACAATTATGAATGAAAATTGTCAATTTCCTCCGTACTGTAAAAAGAAAAATGATAAAAGGCATTCAAGAAGCGCTCGTTTCACAAAAGTTAAATTTAATGAAACCCAAAGCATAAATTTTTCTTTTCTGAATATTAATCTTTTTAGGATTACGAGCCAATGAACGATTTTATTATACATATAAAAGCATTATTAATTTAAAATAAAATAAATGTTTTATTTAAAAAAATAAATAAATAAATACCAATGGTAGCATAGTTTGGATCGATAGAGCCTCCCGTGCTAGCGAAAATGGTAGAGGTGAAAAAGATGACGGCATTCACACCACTCAACTGCTGAATGATCATCAAACTGAAGCAAATGAAAAGAGCCTTTTTTGCGGCCTTAGTTTGTAGAGCTTGAAAGAATGAAACCTAAAAAAAATGTTCTTGTAATTGGTATTAATAACAATATTCTTTCTTACAGTTTCCTGTTCGCTCCTATCCAATTGTTCCTGTAATTCTCTAATTTCGTTTTCGCTATTATACGCTTCTCCCCGTAATCTCCGTAAACTGCTCAAAGCTCCGGACCTGTTTCGTTTTTTCAATAAATACACCTAAAAATAAATTTATGCATAACAAGAACCGGGAAAAACAGCCACCGTCGATTAATCAATATTCAACGTTTCTCTGAATATTAATTACACATTTAAACTAAAAACAGACGTCGATTAACCGCAAAGTTTATGCGGGATTTTGAGAATTTCCCAAATGTAATTTCGTTTTAAAATTCCCTTACCGGAGTTTCGGGTTGAAAGAAGAATACCAATCCAAAAAGGATCGGTATAAAGGCACAAATAATACTCAGCATTTGCGGCGTGCAAAAAGCACCCAAAACATAGGCAAATAAAATTCCCACGGTAAGCAATAGTTGGAAATAGCTTCCTAGCGCTCCCCTGATTTCTTTTTCGGCTATTTCGCTGGTATAGAGCGGTGCAGCTACACAAAAAGCACCACCTAAAACACCAAAATTATTGTTTAAATTTCAAATGAGTAATTTTTTTTTAATTGCTATAAATACCTGCTATTCCAGTTAGAAACCTTCCTATATATAACATGGCAGTACCATTAGCAAATATTACCAGTAACCATCCCACGGTAAATGGAATAATTGTTAAAAGACACGCCCATTTTCTTCCAATATAGTCACATATGAAACTGAATGTAAAAAATTAGCCAATAATAAATAGCAAAAGAAGCAGAGGCATACACAGTAAAAAAAAAAGCGTATATTTGTACACGACAGAGTGGTAAGTGGTTGCGTGTTAAAAAATTACCCCGTTTTTCGTAAACGACGTACTTTTTAACCAACACTTTGGTAAAAAATTAGAATACACTATTAAGTGTCAAATAATTTTTTTGATCATCTCTGTGTTAATTTACACGGCTACGTGAAATTTTTTCACCAGTTCCACTACATCTACACCATTATTAGTGAAATTTACACGGAACCGAATTATTTTACACCGTGTAGTGTAAACTGGTCAATCCCCGTCGCGTAGCATTCTTGTCAATTCTTGATCGTTCTTTCTACCGACGCCGTGTCTGGGCTGTGCATGTGTTTCGCGTTTGTGCCCTGAGATTTTTATTTTGTGTAAATGGCTGACCTATTCGCGTTTAAATTGAAGCATATCAACACCATAAAATGGGCCACCATAAATTATGGAGAAGATTCATACCAGGATATTGTCAATAAGGCTGAGTAATAATATGCATTAGTATAACGTATTAAAACGTTTTCCAAAAATAGAGGTTAAAGATTAAAACACCAATGCAAGGTGTCTGATGAAGCAGATACTTCGAATCAAATGCTTAAAATTGCCTCTGTAATTTTCACAGAGGAAAGTGGAAGCATCTTGAAGAGCATTATCTCTCCTTATTTATCAAATTAAATCCGGGATGTTTAGTAATTATCTGTAGAACAGATGCAGCGCCCCCGGGTGATGAAATAGTTCCCAAACACATTAATATAATGATAGTACCCACATTTATGAGTTATTGGTAAATATAAAATTTAAAAATATTGGTATATGTACCTTCTATGTTTTTTGTTTTGCTTTTGTTTCTTAAAATAATAAAATATTAAATATAACAGTTTTTTATTTTCAGTTTACACATAACTGTGTACAATATCCCAAACTTAAAAAATTATTTTACACCATATGGTGTATGCTCTAACACGGCTCAGTACAAATTTAACACGATCGAGTGTGATTAATATAAATAAAATCTACACGGAAGGGTGTATATTATACATTAACAGGTGTAAAAGTTACACTATATAGTGTATTATAAGTAACACAACTTGATGTAGATTTTATACACGATGCTTTTCGTATAAATTACCAATATAATACGTGTAAGATATACACGCAGAAGTGGTGGACTTTTCTGGACCAGAATTGGTGTAAAAATTAACACGGAATTTTTTACTGTGTATAAATAAGAACTTACCCAATAGGAAAACATATGACCATAGCACCCAGGGTGGCGAATCCAGAGATCCATCCTAGGACGTTCTCGTCTACCGGAATGCCGTTTAAAGCTGATTTTTTTAAAACCTCCGATATGGTACCGGTCCAACCTAGCACCGATCCGGCAGCTACCGAACCCAAACAAACTAAAAATTGAAAACGATAATGTGGCAGAACCATTGGCAGCTATTATAAATACAGCGTTGCTAACAGGGATATTTTCGTCTTTATTAAAAATAGCGAAAGTAATTTCAGTTTTTAAAAAGAGCGATCACCAAGCTAATGAAAACTACTGGCCAATATCAACTCTCAGTTGTTGAACAACTGCTCTGCAGCAGACTTGTGAGGTTTCTTAATAAGTATAAGAACGGATTTATGAAGTGGTGAGAAATTGGATGCTGAACAAGTTGTTGCTGGAATATTTTTTGACTTTTTCAAGCCGTTTGATACCCTGACATTTATCGGAGCCAAACTACATACGTTATCTGGGTATTAGGAGAAATTATCTATGAATAATAATGTCTTTTTTAACTTAATTACGCTGACCTTAAAATGACCTACATAGGTACATTACATGTCTTGCTCTGTCATGAATAACTTTGTTCTCAAAAATTTTTTTGTATCTCGCTTACTTTAGGACCAATTTGGGTGCATATGTTAAAATGGCCCACCCTGTATGTAGATTCGTTTATAGGATGGAGAAAAGAATAAAGAATTAATGTAGAAGAGAATTGTTCATCACTTTTTTTATCGATAATTATAAAAACAAATTAAATAGAACTTTTGATGGTCACTGCAATTTACAATTTTCTGTCTCTCTCTGACTTATATTAATTTGATCTTCCGTTAATTGCCAAGGACCAAACTAGCGAATGTCAACCTTTTTTTTTCTTAATAAAAATATTATTATTTAAAATATAAAGGGTGTTGAGAAGAAAAATGTATAAAAAAAATCCCTTACATGATTTTTCTTTAAACTATTTCATCAATTAATTTCAGAGGTTATTTGAGAAAAGTATAGATACAAAAATTATAGATATTTTTTTAAAACCTATAATTTTTTAAAAAAGTATTTTTTTCTTGGGTAATTATTTTTTACAAAAAAATTTCATCAAATATTTGAGGTGTAGTAATCCAATTTAAAAACTAGATCTATATACATCCCATGTTAATTTTTTTTAAATGCCGAAATTTTTTGCCTTTTGTAAAGAGAATGGTATTTAATACACGTATATTCTACAGTTTAATAAATATACCAAAACCAAAATTTTACTAAAAAATCGTTGAATAAATATATATTTAACGCTAATAATAATATATTATGTGTTGATTGGGAGCCAGAAAAATTGGGACTTACATCACAAGAATACTATTGTTCAAGGAGCATAAAATACTAACGTTAACATCTATATATCTATTTACAAAATAAAAGTCTTACCTGATAATGCGGCCAAGTATTGAGGCAACCGCTTTCCCCGACTCTCCCCCGTTGTAACGTCCATTCTGTTCTGTAACAATTTAAACAAAAACCAAATTAGTTTTGAAGCCAACAGTGTATAGTGGACAGAAACGAAGAATTTTTATTTACAAATAGCTCCGATTTATTTCATATCTTATCCTAGAACCAAATGCGAAAAATTAAAATAGACCGCAAGTTTTAATTTTTTAACCACGGATACGAGTTATTTTGGAAAATAATTGTACAATTAGAATAAACAAAGGAAAAAACTATAAACATCTTTAAATAGTATACAATATATGATGTTATCTAAACTACAATCTGGAAAACTGAATTAAAAAAAAAACTGATGACTTACTAGAATATCCTGTATATGTTTCTGCTCGCTAATACGAGCGTTCTTCTTAATTTTTTTCGAAAATTTCTTTCTTTTTTTTGTAAATTTGTCATGATTCGCGATATCGCTGGAAGTAGAACTGAAATCGGAATCGTTAAAATGCGAAGAGGAACTACTGGACCGGTTTGAATTCATATTTCAGTATGCGATATAGTACCAATCAATTAAATAAACATTTTATTTTGGTAATAAGCACTTTTAGATATAATTTTTTTTCTTCACATTTTAAATTGAATACTCGAAACGTTATCTTTATTTAATATTATTAGTAAACAAATATTGATTTTATAATATATGATTATTATTGTTATACGAAAACTAATGTTATTGAAAGAAGTTATATAGCGTTTTGAACTAATTTTTTTTCAATATAATTCGAAAATACTTAATAGTACCTTACCTGTCTCGTTTCACATAAATGAAGTAAGTTAGATTAATGCGATTTCAAATAAAGAGTCGCTCCTACTTCCCGCACCTGTTTCCTATCGATCCAAATAAATCTTACTCTGTTCACACATGCATTCATCATCAGGTGGGCGAGGATACATTTATTTAATCTTTTAGTACGCGTTATTAAGACTCATATACTGAAGTTTCTTTCTATTTTATTACCAACAAAAACGGAATTCTATACTGATTTTCATCCATATTATTATAAACTTAATGATTATAGACTGATGGTAACATGTGTGCATGTGCTTAGCGTCCGTGAAATTTAAACTAAATATAAGTATATATTTATATTTATCGTTTTGTGCGGTGGGCGTTAATACAAACAACCACTATCATCAATGAATGTTAGTTCATGAATTCCGTCCGAAAAATATGTATTCTAAACCAATACACACATATTTGCTTCTAATATCCCCAGATTTACTTAAATTAATAATTAATTTTTTTGGCCTTAATTTAAAATAAAAATATGACTAATTTGTTCTTCACTGAATAATGTATTAATAAAGTGGAGCTAGGAGGT
Source organism: Anthonomus grandis grandis (assembly GCF_022605725.1). Lineage (NCBI taxonomy): Eukaryota > Metazoa > Arthropoda > Insecta > Coleoptera > Curculionidae > Anthonomus > Anthonomus grandis. The sequence continues at coordinate 26,042 of NC_065555.1, read as the reverse complement.
TTTAACGCTTAACATAACATGCTGTTCAAAATATTCTTTTCCTCAATAAAATTGCACACTTACCCAAATGTCCCACTTTACTAAACTAACGTATACAAGTAGAAAAAAATCAACGCGCACAATCTCTGGATAAGAGATTTACGACATCAATAATATTCCTTTTTACAATCTAATCTTCTTTGATCGTTTTAATGGGCTAATAACCATTAAGGTGGAATAACAATTATAATTTGCCTAATTAAACATTCAAAAGTGTTCGTTCAGTTGCTATATTGTAGTGGCTTCGTGAATTTCGATTACTGCTGACCTAAGAGGAATTTGTATAAAATCGTGTGTTGGTTTAAAAATTAGTATGGAGTTTTTTATGGTTATCATTTAACCACAGTTTTATGAGGTTTTAACGAAAAAACCCATTAGAATAGATAGTTCGTGTCACGTCTGATGTACAAGCATAAGTTAAAAGACCTTAACTATTATATTATTTTCGCTATCTAGAAAAATAATTATTTTGGCTTTCCCTAATTTTTTGGAGCAGCAAAAGCTTCTCCGACTAAAAATAAGTCCTAAAGGCAGAAAGGTCCTCTTCAACTTCCGTGGATCCAATACCGTAGGCCTCGTGGAACCGGATGTACAGCTTTCGTAGCGAGACCAGATCGAACGGCAGTCCCTCAGCAGCAAGCATTAGTTTAATGCTGGTGTTGGTTTGTCCATCAAAACATGTACTCGTCGGTTGTTCATGTAGATGTGCCAGGTAAAGTCTGAGAGATTTAAGGAGTAAAGGATCTCTCAGTCTAGCCAACAAGTAACGATCATTTTCCATGTCAGATTTACGAGAGAGCCGTACTATTGGTGGGATCATTGGGTCGAGATGGAGCCCACCACTATCGTTATTGGCTTTCTCCACAATCTTGATGTTGACAGCTTCACCGTTTAAGGACTTACCAGTAGCTATGGCTTCGCTATCTGAGTTGATCTTAAGCAGCTTTTCTTGCTTTGAAATGTTATCGGAGGCTGCTCGGGCAGCAATGGACATTGGAGTTGGCGGTAAGGCTATATGCTGGGAGGAATGTGCTTTATGGCCATCTATTACAGTAGCAGCAGGCCACATGTCTGTCTCTTTAAGTCGTTTCAGGAGATCCTTGTTATGCACACCGACTTTAAAACTAGATGGTAAACTGTATCCATCCTTAAGCATAGGAAAACATCGAATAAAGGCGTTGGTGCCAAGTTTAATCTTAATGTAGTGTGCAAGCTGACTCATAGTATAGTAGGCAGGTATGTTTTCTACAACAGTGTAATGCCATTCATCACTGGGTATTTGTTTTGAAGAGATTTTCTGAGTTTTTGATGATGTAGACATTTCAGGACTTTTATCAGTCTGGGTTGAAATCGTTTTTTTTTTAATTTTTAGGTGCAGTATAATTAATAACAGATTTTTCTTTAAAGTCCATTTTTTAAATTCTTGCCAATTTGCCGGCCATTTGATTTACGCTTTTTCGTAAGCCTTTTTAACAACTCAGATTCTCTGTCAGTCAATAGGTTATGGATCATATCAATATTAACTTTTCATAACTTTTCTTCAAATAATTCGCTTAAATAAAAACGTATTAATTTATTGAATTAATGTGACGCTTCTTATTAGGGCGAGGCCTTTTTATTGATTATGATGGTTGTTGAATATTAATTGAATCGAATCCATCATGTTTTTCTTTCAATGGAAAATTCACTTAATACGCTTACGTCAATGTTTCGTATAGAAAATGACAGTGATTTTTTTGAACCGATCAAAACCAATAAAATTACATGACGTAATAGAATAGACTTGTTGCTGCGGCTTCTGCAATCTATAATAACATTAAATATTATTTTATCAAAGTATTCATACACGCGTATATCTAGCTTTAATAATTGTTTATTCAGTGTTTATGCTCTGTTAATATTTGAAAGGTTGCTACTTTAGGGATAATTTGGTACTATATCTTTGTTGTTATCTAAAAGAAACACATGTAATATTCAATTTTATTTTGATAATAAAATTTACATAATAGTAAGCTAGAAAAATATTCTTAGCCCAGAAAAAATAAACCCCATACATATATAACATTGACCAAGATATTATTATATAACATATATAATTTAAAAAAAAAATTATTTTATTTTCCATGGTATTTTATGTAATAAAAATGTAAAGGTCACCTATGGAATAAATGAAATACTTATTTGGTATTTCAATCATACTCGGCCCAAGAATTTGCACAAGGACATTTAATTGAAGCTTTTCCAATTAACGATGCGTAGGTACATAAATTAGCCGTCTTATGACGTTTTTATGTGACCATCAATTAATAAGGGTAATTGGTATAAGCCTAATAGGTAACAACTTCCCTCATCTCGATGGATTTCCTTCAACAAAAAAACGATTGTATTAAATTTACATTTTGATACTTTAATTATTTTGTTTTATCTTGGAACTGTTAGTAGGTGATTTGAATTTTATTCTATGTAATAATTTTTTTTATACACACACGTGGGTTCAATAATAGCGGATTCATGGTAAAGTGCCAAAATGTGTATACAGATTGTTTGTTTATTTACTTCTTACTGTTCAATCTTTTTACATTTATTATTTATTTTCAAGCGCGTTATTTTTTATAATATGGTCAAATGGTAAATTTAAACTGACAGAGGGTATGTGTGTCTATAGAGCCAATAATGATTATTGTGATAATTACTATTTACAAATCCGGTAATTATCTGATGCGTTCATTCATAATATGGCAATTATTCATTGTGAGAAAATTATATAGTTATCAAATATTTGTAATATTCCCACAATTGAAAGCGCGTATCAAGATGGAAAATCTTAATTTATTTATTTGTAAGGGCAAACTTAATTTGAAGGAGAAAAATTGTTGTTAACATTAACAAGTAAGTTTTGTACAAAGAACGTATTAAAAATGTAAATGAGTTTAATTAAAAAATACTTAATATAATGGGAAAATAAAGTGCGCATTAAGTATTCAATCGTAAAAAATTATTACTATTTTTAAACCCTTTTGTTGTATTTAATTTTTTTTTTGAATTTGAATGAACACGTTTGTTTTACGACCTGGTCGGCGTCAAATTACAAAAGCATTTACTTGAAATAATTTGGAACTATTGTTTTATATTATACAATGGCTAAAAGAGCATATTGTGGTTGATTGATTCATCACAAAAATGTACATTCGAGCCACAAATTGTTATAGAGAAATTCACGCGTATTATGGAGTTTAATGATCTACGATTTTTCAAGATTTTAAAATTTGCATAGTAAAAAGACTGAAAAAAATATAAAATGACTTGATTTTGACTTTTGATATGATAGATGCGTCCGTAACTAAGAATATTTGGCGCCATTATTTATTGACATATTTTTCTCATATCGTGTAAAGATAAATTATTTCAATTATTTTCTTTTTTTATATACAATTATATTCATATTATTATTTATCCTCGAATTTTTTCCTACTTAAAATATAGTCTAAAGAAGGTTAAGTTCATGTTCAAAAACGTTAAAAATCTGAAATACCTAAAGTCGACTAGAACCTAAATACTACACAAGTTTTCGGAATATATTATAAAACTTACTCACCAAAACATATTTCTTAGTCATATTTCGTTAAAAATGAAGAAGAACAAATAATTGCAACCGTTACTGCGTACTACTATCCCGCGATGGTACGACTTCTCTTCCGACGAGACAAAACAAGACACAAGACAACAACAAAAAAAACCCATAAAATACTAAAATAATCACGTTTCGTTTGTCCGAAATTGACGAGTAGTAGTAGTAGGAAGTTGCGTTATCTGACCATGCACCATCACGACGACAATTCGAAAATTCTTGAAATGTTACTGAACTGCTGCTGCCGCTGCCGCTGCTACTCAGACCTGCGACATCGAGACACTTTTCCTACTCCTGCCGGTGCATTCGCTCCATTATTATTATTTTTTTTTTTTTATCTGTTAATAACTTTTATTGTTAAACAGAATGGGCGTTTTTGAAACTAAGCCCTATCAAATTAATATATTAGAATTCAAAAGTAGTTTAATGAGAAAAAAATATCAAGGATACAAGGACACTCCCAAGCAACACATCAAATATTATTATCGATAAATATATATTTATTTAACGATTTTTTAGTAAATTTGTATGGTGATGGTATATTTATTAAGCTGTAGAATATGAACTGTATATCTGTTTACAAAAGGCAAAAATTTCGGCATTTAACAAAATTAATATGGGATTTACACAGCGTAGTTTTTAAATTCGATGACTATAATACCTCAAATATTTGATAAAATTCTTCTGAAAAATCACTGTTTTAAGTTTATATTATCTAATCTAATAACGCTATTTTTGTACTATATATTTATTTATAAAATCATAACAAATTTAAATAAACAGTGTTATTAAATTAAATATTGAATATATTATATTTCCTGCAAAAAACATTGTTTTTCATCAACACATTTTAACCGATCTTTATAGTTGCAGTTCAACCAAAAATGTACACCTAGGTTAAAGCAAAAATTAACATTTATTTAACTATCGTGTGTTGCTGGGAATCTACGTGCGAAGCATAGTCCCCATATTTAACATTTACTTTAAATTTAAATCAATAGTTTGCTGACAGAAAATTATCTGATCCAATTTATTATCTTAATACCTAAATAATAGCAAAATACGCGGATAAAAAAAAGTTAAGGCCTGTAATATGGATGAACCATTTGTCGACCCTCATCAAACACAATTGGTATCACGTTTCCCGATTAAAAACAGTAGAAAAGTTACCCTCTTAATAACGGTAGGTACGTGTCTCTCTCGAGATTATTTTTTCCACCTATTTTATCCGAATGTGAAATTTTATACCTTTTTTGTTTACATCTTGGGGGTTTTATTTATTGTCAAGGGCTGAAGGAAAAACAAGTGGGGATCGTCTATTTTTAAACGCAACTCATCTAGTTTTAATTATCCTTATGACATAGTCTTAATAGGTTATACATGTCTGGAGTATGCAGTTGGATGGGTCGAATTTCTATTAAAATAATGACGCTCGTTGGCGAGTTAAAGCAATTTGTTTTTAGAATGATTTTTTTATTATATAAATTAAATTTCGATTTCCATGCAACCAATAGTGTTTCGGTTATAATAGCCTCAACAATCATAATTAACCATACGCTTTTTATCATTCAGGAAAAACAAACCAATGATTCAGTTCATTATTTATTTACGTCATCATGGTTTACGTGACAAAATACCACAACCTTCTCAATAATCAAAATCCCAATTTCACACCCATTTTTATTTAATAAAGCACTACCATTAAAAGTTCGTCACCATCGTTAATATTATTAATGTAATTATTGGGGATTTTCTACATTTATATTGCGCCGGTAAAAGCGAAACTAATTTCAATAAAAAAATATACAATAATTGTAATCATACTATTCAAAATATAGTATAAATAATATTTACTAGGTGAAACCGTCAAACAAATTTTCCAACTAAATTATTTTTAATTAAAAATAATTTATTTACCGGAAAACGTTAACTGTGTTTATAAATTATATATATTAACTGCCAATGAAATATATAAAGTATAGAGTAAAATAAAACGAGTTCTAAATTAGTCCAAAATTATGTCAATGTTGCTAATTAAGAATTAAATATGTAAATCCCGCAATAAGCTTCTTGCCAGGAAAACCAGACCAATGTGGCAATAGGGCAATCGAACGAGAAAACTACAGGTTTCCCCCGAGTTTCTCATTCAGTAGGTTCTCATTCAAAGTCTCGGTTTGGTTGAAACGCGAGTTTCCCAAATAGAAAGTTAATTTAACGAAGATTAAACCGGAACTGACTGTTGTGGTAAGTGATAAAAACACTGTTAATATGTATTGACTTAATTGGTATTTGTGTTTTTTTTTAAAGAAGAAAATTAGAAGATACCTATTTTTTTCAAATAGTTGAATGGCATGTAGAAACAGATCACAGATCGAGAAGAGAGTAACTGGATTTAATTCAATTTCCTAGAAGGGTTTTTTCGTTCCTTCGAGGCAATTGACTTTAACTTTGATTTTATATATCCATTGAAAAACTACTCCAAAACAATTAAATTTAGGAAAGAAAAATAATAAGGGCCTATTTCGTACAGAAACTGTACAACTTTTTCGTACAGAACATCATTCTGCTTTCATATGAAACTAAAATCAGTAAAATCTTCACCATAGGATTACGCTTAACTGTGAGTAATGTAAATGTAATAAATGTGGTGTTGTAATTTCCAATATTTAATCAATAAAGAACAATAATGACTTAATGGAAAAGCGTAGGCTCTCTATATTTAGAGTTTAGAGAAGCCTTTGCCAGGGTCAACACACATATGGCAATATATAGAAAATCTCGGGCAGTCTCTTTTTTTTTAATTTCATGTTTTTAAGTAACAATTTGGTTGTGTGAATTTAGTTCATATGTAGCATAGATATCCCATTAAAAGGATTAGAGGGCACTTTAAAATACGTATGGACTTTTCTTAGTTTATTATAAAGAAAAAAATTGTATCCATGTTCCATACCTGGCAGCTGATGGGTGAAAAGCCTGAATAGAAGTAATCCTTTTCCAATTTTCTTGTTAAATTGATTTACAGTGCAATTTAGTGACAGCAAGATGCGAGGATAGAAATTGCAGCGGGGCGAAAATATTGCTCAGACTAGGGGCGATTTTATGTGTTTATTTCAAGCATTTTCTCTAAAAAGGGTTTCGGTAAATAATGTCAGTTACCAATAAAGTGTCAGTAAATACGTTTTTGTTGCAAAACAACACTTTTAAAACGAAAAATTATTGAAAATAAACAAAATTGCACGTAACCATTTTACCATGTTAAATGTTATATCGACAATTGCAAAATCAACCTTTCGAAGTGTTAAGCATACAAGAATTAACGAACCTATTTTTAATTTTTTTAAAGGATATTTATTTTTAATTCGTGCGAACAATTAAAAATCAGATTTTGTTCATTATAAATGTTGTGAAATATATTAAAATTCGTTTCGAAATTTTATTGCTTAATTAATTTAAATAACTTCAATAATTGAATAAAACAATTTTCTTATTACTAGCATATAATTGAAATGGCAAATTATTTCCAGATCGAGCGTAATTCGTATCAATACATCGAATCCGATAATCTCTCTAATATTAAATGAATTGAAAGACAAGATCATTATTAGGTCGCTATCATCCGTTTGAACTGCTACTTATGAATCATTTTCATCATTTTAGTTTAAAAATATTATAATATTTATATTCATGTAAATATAGACAGCAATGCAGCATATAAAACATGTTATGAAATCTTTTATTCAATAAAATTGGGTTATTCACGTGGATTTTTTTACAATTAAAGATAATACCAAAAAATCAATGTCTAAATTTTTGTCGCTATAAGAAAAATTGTTTCATAAGCCTAAATCAATCATAATGTATAATATATATAGTGGCACATTGAACACGTTTCGTATAAATTTTTTTATTTTTAAATTCTAATCAGGAAGCCTCCTTGAAAGTTAAAAATATCGGTTTCTTTTTTATTTATCCGATCGGACCCTTGGAAGGGAAAAAAAACCGTTCTCTCTCTGATCAGAATATTAATTTATGAATTGTGAATGAAACAAAAATATATTTTATTTAGTATAAAAAAAAGTAACGAAGACAAAGCATAAATAAATAATAAATGAAGGAAAGAAGTGCTAAGAAGAGAAAAAGGTTCTTTAATATTTTGCACATATATCAATCTAAATTGAGATGGAAAATTTCTCAATGTTATTTAATGCATAAACTTAATGTGTTTTTTTTTATATATTTTTGTCCAGAATTACCAATTGATTCATGTATAGAATTCTGAATCTAATAAACGAAACAAGTTATAGTCTAAAATTCTTGATTATAATTTAAACGGATTAAGGTCGAGAATTGTACGAAACTGTCCAGAACTCAAAAAACTTGGAAAATAGGTTTATTGTATTATACAGGGTGTTTCAAAATTCACTACATATATTTTAAGGACGTATTCCTGAGGTCAAAATAAGACTTTTTTTCCTATAAACATGGGTCCTAAAATGCACCCACTTCAAGCTACAGCCATCGCAAGAAGTGTAAAAAAAATCGATTTTTCAAAACTGTGTCTACAGTTTTGCATCAAATTTAACGAAATTTGGAATTCCCCCGTTATTTTAGGCGGTCTATTTACTCTTTATCTTAAAAAAGGCGTAAAACTAATTTTAGGGGGTAAACTGAGGGGGTGCATACTTTTGACGGCCAAAATTTTATGTGTACATACATTTTTTTAAAAATTAAGCTACACCAAAAAATAGACCATACAAAAATTTTAATTTTTGGTCTCTTGCATTTTTTTCATACGACTATTAGTTTTTGAGAAAATCGTCGGTGAATAAAAGAATAGTAATATCGTAAATTAAAAATCAAAGAAAAAATTTAAGCTGTGAGTATTTGTTTTAGACATTTTTTAACTTGCTTGACATTTGGTATAAAATAAATTTACTGTCATTGTTGACTTTGTTTAATTCCAGTAGTTTACTTCCCGTTTTAGATTAAAAGTGTAGTTTTTATTCCCATGTTTAATTTCTAAACGCTAAAATTGCTAAAATAGAAAATGAACGTTATTCATTCGAACATCTTGCAGACATCCATTTTGTTTATGTCTTGCTGATGATAACAGCAATGCTGGGTGGAAATTGCGAAACAAATGTGCGACAATTTTGAGGAGATGACAACAGCTCAACAAAATGAATATGGTAAGTATTATTTAGCATTAAGCATATTTTTATTTTAAATAAATATTACATTATTCTAAGTAAGTAGTGCAGGCTAAAAAGTTTACATAATATGGGATTATTTTTAATAAAATTTATTTTTTCCAAAAATACTTAGTATCTTAAGATTAACTCACCATTATACAAGGTGTCTCGTATCGATATGTTCAAATTTTCGGAGCGTAAAGTACACTTCTGTTAAAGTTAAAAAAACCTTGTAATACCATTTTTATTTATAATAATAAATTCGTAAAGTATTGCCCTCCTCTCACCCCATTCCGTTGAATCAACTGCCACCTCAACAGACGGATCCATCATCGATCTCCTTGTAAACTACAAAGACCAAGTAATAAGTAATAAGATAATTATTAAATTTCTCTTGGAATACTTAAATACTAAATAAAAATTCGTTTAGAAAAAAAACTATAAGTATTTTTTCCTTACCTTAATGTCATGGCTAGTCGTTCTTTTGACGCAATACTTCTACGCATATTTGTGTCCTTTTTAACAAGTCTGGTTTTCAAAATATTATGAAGTTCCTCAAAGGACTGAATACCTAGACATTCGAAAATAATTAAAAAACTTCGATGGATCTTGCGACAAATCTTGATATAATAAATTATACATTCCCTTGCTTTCTCTTAATCCCAACATGGGATGGACCCACAAAATACGCCTCCTTTTTAGTTTCTTCTTCTTATTATTTAATAAATACCGCAATACACTCTTCTATTTCCATAATTTAAAACTACAACTGCACTAGACTGGGTCTCTTTTCGAACTAAAACAACAAGACAAGACAGTATGCGATACAGAAGTAAAACGTATCCGGTCGTAATTCTGTATCCCGCATACGGCATCTCGTATACAGTATCCCCGTCTGAAATAGCTCTTATCATGTGCGAGCGAATATGTGGTTTATGCATGACGGTGCCCTCCCTCATTTCCGTATAACAGTGCGTGACTATTTGAACTTTGTGTTTCCTGAGAGATGGATTGGTAGAGCAGTCCCAATACCATGGCCTCCACGCTCCCCGGACTGCAATCCTCTGGATTTTTTTTTCTGGGGATATGTAAAAAGCCTCGTCTATAATCCTGGTCAAGTGCTTTCGCTCGAAGTCCTAAGGCAAAGAATTATTGATGCCTTTGCAACAATAAGAAATACTCCCGGAATTTTAGAGCGAGTAAGACAATCGAATAAGACATAAGATTTTTTTTACACTTCTTACGATGGCTGTAGCTTGAAGGGGGTGCATTTTAGGACCCATGTTTATAGGTCAAAAGTCTTATTTTGACCTCAGAAATACGCCCTTAAAATATATGTAGTGAATTTTAAAACACCCTGTATTGCAAGTAATAGATTGCATTGTATGCATAATGTTTCAACCCTTATAATGAAATTTAAAAATTAGTTTACATCTCAGCAATTAAGTAAAATAAAGATCAGGAACTTTTCGCTTGAATGACTGACTTAACGAGTCAAACTTGTGAGCAAAACATTATTTCTTTAAAAGTTCGAATTTTAAGCATTCCAGGCTTATACCAGCTCCATCACGGAAAACTTAAAGTGAAACTTGATGTTAGTTTTCGCAAAATTATGGTAGTTAATAGGTGCATTATATGCGAGCATAAATTTTTGTTATGCTATTATTAAGGTGTATAAGCCACCAGTTTAATATGTTAGAGTATGAAAATGCTTTTATGAAATATTCTATCTGTTTTTGTTGAGCATATAATCCGTGGAAAGAAGAGATGCGAAGAGGAGGTATAATAATTTGAACGCGTAATATATATAATTGTTAAGAGCAGACAGACATCCTTGATAAACTGATTAAATTCACATAAAACATACGTTTTTTAAAAAATGTATTTTGTTAATTAACTATAATATGAAACATTCGACGTCGATTTTAGTTACTATAATTAAATAAGGAATAATGTCGGGATCGAGAAATATGTAATAACAATAATATTTAATAAAAGAGTATTTATTTATACATTTTTCAATTAATGAAATAGAGAGAAGCATTAAAAAATATTTTTTCCCCGATTTCATCCGCTTTAAGTGCGCTTGATGGGGTATTTTCTCTGAAATATAAAAATATAAAATCCTCCTCGTCGGCTATTAAACGAAAATAAATGTTACGTTTTTATTATAGATAAAAATAAAAATTTCTTAAAAGTCCGATTTTGCATTCAATTTGAAAATACTACAAATATGAAAGATTTATTTTTGTAATCGTGAAGTACAATCGTAAAAATCTTATCTATAGAGATATGCATAAAATTGGAAAAATCGTATTTTATCATTTATTCTGTCATAAAGTGAAAAATTGGTGTTTCTTTCCGCAAAAGTTTGTTACATTATAGTGCTGTAAACAGACTTTAACTTATTAACAATGACTTATGTATCTTTGGTGTTTATATCGCAATTTACGCTATTGAACTATTGCAGTTAAGTACAGCCAAAATTGATCTTTTAGAAATTCTATTATATAATATATTCCAACAAAATATATGATTAAATGCAAAGCCTATTGAAATTCAATATAAACATTACTGGGATTTAATCAAATACCCGCTTCACTTGATAAATTACAATAGTATCATTTCATCCAAAGGCTCTACTTCATATGGAAACAAAACATTGCGAGGTTTGGTGATTGGGGTTTGACATATATAAATTTAAAATTAAGAAGTTATATAGATATTTTAGAAAAATAATAAATTGACTGAATGTATTAGGAACATTAATTAAGGAAAACTTTCTAAGAACTCTCATATCTTATATCTATAGCTTGTTAAAAATAAAAACTTTTGCCTTCATGTCTAATCCTATGGTAATTTCTTTGGGGATTTCAAAATAAATCTTCACTTATTTGGTAAACAAGCGCTCAAGATATTCAAGGTCCGTATGTATGCAAATCGAGTATAATTAAATGGTTTCAGAGAACGCTCTAAATACGGATATTGAAAAACTAGTACGCTATGATCTAGGGGATTTAAAAATTGTCTTAATACTATTATTAATAACATTAATATGTTATTCACGCCCGAATCTAATAGTTAATCATTTGTTTCAGAACGATGACATAAAACTAGTTAGGAGTTTTATTACTTATACCATCAAATGAATTTATCCGTAATGCCCAATGCCACTACGGAATTCTGGATGAGAAATGAAACGCTACCGATTTCAGATCCGAATCATAACCAAGCTACGATACCGATTAGTTTGCCAAAGAGCCAACTCTACTCCAGCCGGAATATTCTTATTATCCTGATGTACATGATCCTGTTTTTCGTTGCCGGAATCGGGAATTTGACGGTTTTTATTTCACTTTTTCGCTCGAGACACCGAAAGTCCAGGATTTCGTTGATGATCCGACACTTGGCCGTAGCAGATCTAATTGTAACTTTTGTAATGATACCGATTGAAGTAAGTTTTAAATCCGTTGTTTTTTTCATCTACAAAATTAAAATATAAATATTTATGAGCATTTTAAACCAAGAATATTCACCGCTTTTGCTCGTATTATTTTATGCTTAATTGCGTAAGCGGTCCTTTGATACGTGAGCTTTAACGAATCTCTTCCGGTTTCATTTTATTTTCATATTTTACATGTTATTCGTAAGCTTTAACATTGTTAAAAAGCACTTTTATTATCACAAGGGTTCTTTATTAGTTAGAAAATATAGAATTGAAATTTTAGGTTTGTTGGCGACTTACTGGTCGATGGTTGGCAGGCAACGTAGCATGCAAAATGGTGCAATTCGTACGCGCTCTAGGACCTTATTTGAGCAGTAACGTATTGGTCTGCATTTCCCTGGATCGCTATTTTGCGGTTATGCATCCCCTTCAAGTCAATGCCGCCAGAAAAAGAGGAAAAATGATGTTAATGGTCGCCTGGGGAGCCTCTTTGACCTATTGTGTGCCCCAGGTAATCTTAAATTACCAGTTAAATAACTTTCAAAATAGACGTTTCCTTTTGCAGTGCTTCGTTTTCCATTTACGGTCTCACCCGCTAAATCCAGATTACAAACAATGCGTGACCTTCGGATCATTTCCCAACGAGTTTCTGGAACTGATTTATAATCTGTCCTGTTTGGTCTTTTTGTACTTTATTCCGTTAACGGTCATCATTGTGTCTTACAGTTGTATACTCGCTGAGATTTCCAAAACGTCCAAAGCTCACCGAGTTAATAATTGTAAGTGCATATATATACTTACTTCTTCTGCTGTAAAGTGAATTTTTAGCAAAAGAATCAATAAAGAACTCCAGTAACAAATTAAGACTTAGAAGATCCGACACCAAAACTATAGAGAGGGCAAGAAGCAGGACTCTAAGAATGACCGTTATAATAGTTGTCATATACATTTTGTGCTGTACGCCCTACACTGTTATGACTTTATGGTAGTATTATTCATAAAAAATATTTTAAAAAAATTGATTTTTTTCTTGCAGGTACATGTTTGATAGGACTACAGCGGAGCAAAGCCTGCCAGTTTTAGTACAAGATTTTTTCTTTATGATGGTGATCTCCAACAGTTGCATGAATCCGATTGTTTATGGCAGTTTCGTTATTGATTTTAAAAAGTTTTCCTGCCAATGTTCGGAATGCGGAGAAAAAACATCAACCGATTCAATGATACCCTGTAAGTCACAATAAAAAAATATAAATAATTCACTTTTTATTTAAGCAAATTACGCATTGGCCTAAATAATATTACTTTATTGAACTTTTATTCCTCAGTAAACTCTGGAATGGTTAAAAAAATCCCCAACATCCCGATATAGCAGTCGAATGGTACCGATCGTTATTTAAAGAGACACCCAGTAGAATGTATCAATCGATCGCCACTCTATGCTAAGGTAAGATTCATCCGAAAATAAAATATTTTTAAAAAAAAATTATTTCAGAACAAATGGTACAGCGAAGTCCAAGAATCGTCGAGTAGTTCCCAGAAAGAAATGGCGTATTTCTATAGCGAACCTCTAGCTAAACGACTACCCTATGATGATACAAGCGATTTCTATTAACAACTTAATTGATTCGTATTAAAGATGTAATGATCTACCTGTGTGCCAAACATTAACATTTTAAAAAAATTGTATATACATAAATTTCCATGTTCTTTAATCTATAGTTGAGCAAAATAAATCTTTAAATGTTTTTCATATTTTTAAGTTTTGTAAATATATTAAATTAAGAAGTAACGCTATACCGTTTTTTTTTCACCATATATTCAATTTTAAATATGAAAGTCTTTTTAAAAGTTGGAAAAGTCAGTTGGAAAAAAATTTTTTCTGAAAAAAATCCAAACGGTAGGAAGGTATACCCGAAAAATGAAAAAAGCCAAACTTTGAAGGTCGATATCTCGGCCTCTATGGGAGCTATCGGGAAAATTCCAACGGTTTTGTCTTAGTTTCGTCATTCTAAATCCAACGAGACCATCCGCAAGGTCGTAGCTCTTACGATAGCCGAGATATGGCATTTTTGATGCCCATTTTTGGCCTCAAAAACGGACGTCGAAAACGACTTTTTCAGGATTTTCAAAGTGCTCTCATTCCCTTAGTTCTGCTCGGATCCTGTTATAACCCGGTGTTTTCGTAATCTAGGTGACCCAAATAACACGCTGGTATACTTACTTTGATTTCGAAAAAAATCAATTTTTGGTGAAAAAATTCGATACGGGGGGGTATACCCGAAAAATGAAAAAAGCCAAACTTTGAAGGTCGATATCTCGGCCTCTATGGGAGCTATCGGGAAAATTCCAACGGTTTTGTCTTAGTTTCGTCATTCTAAATCCAACGAGACCATCCGCAAGGTCGTAGCTCTTACGATAGCCGAGATATGGCATTTTTGATGCCCATTTTTGGCCTCAAAAACGGACGTCGAAAACGACTTTTTCAGGATTTTCAAAGTGCTCTCATTCCCTTAGTTCTGCTCGGATCCTGTTATAACCCGGTGTTTTCGTAATCTAGGTGACCCAAATAACACGCTGGTATACTTACTTTGATTTCGAAAAAAATCAATTTTTGGTGAAAAAATTCGATACGGGGGGGTATACCCGAAAAATGAAAAAAGCCAAACTTTGAAGGTCGATATCTCGGCCTCTATGGGAGCTATCGGGAAAATTCCAACGGTTTTGTCTTAGTTTCGTCATTCTAAATCCAACGAGACCATCCGCAAGGTCGTAGCTCTTACGATAGCCGAGATATGGCATTTTTGATGCCCATTTTTGGCCTCAAAAACGGACGTCGAAAACGACTTTTTCAGGATTTTCAAAGTGTTCTCATTCCCTTAGTTCTGCTCGGATCCTGTTATAACCTTGTGTTTTCGTAATCTAGGTGACCCAAATAACACGCTGGTATACTTAGTTTGATTTCGAAAAAAATCAATTTTTGGTGAAAAAATTCGATACGGGGGGGTATACCCGAAAAATGAAAAAAGCCAAACTTTGAAGGTCGATATCTCGGCCTCTATGGGAGCTATCGGGAAAATTCCAACGGTTTTGTCTTAGTTTCGTCATTCTAAATCCAACGAGACCATCCGCAAGGTCGTAGCTCTTACGATAGCCGAGATATGGCATTTTTGATGCCCATTTTTGGCCTCAAAAACGGACGTCGAAAACGACTTTTTCAGGATTTTCAAAGTGCTCTCATTCCCTTAGTTCTGCTCGGATCCTGTTATAACCTTGTGTTTTCGTAATCTAGGTGACCCAAATAACACGCTGGTATACTTAGTTTGATTTCGAAAAAAATCAATTTTTGGTGAAAAAATTCGATACGGGGGGGTATACCCGAAAAATGAAAAAAGCCAAACTTTGAAGGTCGATATCTCGGCCTCTATGGGAGCTATCGGGAAAATTCCAACGGTTTTGTCTTAGTTTCGTCATTCTAAATCCAACGAGACCATCCGCAAGGTCGTAGCTCTTACGATAGCCGAGATATGGCATTTTTGATGCCCATTTTTGGCCTCAAAAACGGACGTCGAAAACGACTTTTTCAGGATTTTCAAAGTGTTCTCATTCCCTTAGTTCTGCTCGGATCCTGTTATAACCTTGTGTTTTCGTAATCTAGGTGACCCAAATAACACGCTGGTATACTTAGTTTGATTTCGAAAAAAATCAATTTTTGGTGAAAAAATTCGATACGGGGGGGTATACCCGAAAAATGAAAAAAGCCAAACTTTGAAGGTCGATATCTCGGCCTCTATGGGAGCTATCGGGAAAAATCCAACGGTTTTGTCTTAGTTTCGTCATTCTAAATCCAACGAGACCATCCGCAAGGTCGTAGCTCTTACGATAGCCGAGATATGGCATTTTTGATGCCCATTTTTGGCCTCAAAAACGGACGTCGAAAACGACTTTTTCAGGATTTTCAAAGTGTTCTCATTCCCTTAGTTCTGCTCGGATCCTGTTATAACCTTGTGTTTTCGTAATCTAGGTGACCCAAATAACACGCTGGTATACTTAGTTTGATTTCGAAAAAAATCAATTTTTGGTGAAAAAATTCGATACGGGGGGGTATACCCGAAAAATGAAAAAAGCCAAACTTTGAAGGTCGATATCTCGGCCTCTATGGGAGCTATCGGGAAAATTCCAACGGTTTTGTCTTAGTTTCGTCATTCTAAATCCAACGAGACCATCCGCAAGGTCGTAGCTCTTACGATAGCCGAGATATGGCATTTTTGATGCCCATTTTTGGCCTCAAAAACGGACGTCGAAAACGACTTTTTCAGGATTTTCAAAGTGCTCTCATTCCCTTAGTTCTGCTCGGATCCTGTTATAACCTTGTGTTTTCGTAATCTAGGTGACCCAAATAACACGCTGGTATACTTAGTTTGATTTCGAAAAAAATCAATTTTTGGTGAAAAAATTCGATACGGGGGGGTATACCCGAAAAATGAAAAAAGCCAAACTTTGAAGGTCGATATCTCGGCCTCTATGGGAGCTATCGGGAAAATTCCAACGGTTTTGTCTTAGTTTCGTCATTCTAAATCCAACGAGACCATCCGCAAGGTCGTAGCTCTTACGATAGCCGAGATATGGCATTTTTGATGCCCATTTTTGGCCTCAAAAACGGACGTCGAAAACGACTTTTTCAGGATTTTCAAAGTGTTCTCATTCCCTTAGTTCTGCTCGGATCCTGTTATAACCTTGTGTTTTCGTAATCTAGGTGACCCAAATAACACGCTGGTATACTTAGTTTGATTTCGAAAAAAATCAATTTTTGGTGAAAAAATTCGATACGGGGGGGTATACCCGAAAAATGAAAAAAGCCAAACTTTGAAGGTCGATATCTCGGCCTCTATGGGAGCTATCGGGAAAATTCCAACGGTTTTGTCTTAGTTTCGTCATTCTAAATCCAACGAGACCATCCGCAAGGTCGTAGCTCTTACGATAGCCGAGATATGGCATTTTTGATGCCCATTTTTGGCCTCAAAAACGGACGTCGAAAACGACTTTTTCAGGATTTTCAAAGTGCTCTCATTCCCTTAGTTCTGCTCGGATCCTGTTATAACCCGGTGTTTTCGTAATCTAGGTGACCCAAATAACACGCTGGTATACTTAGTTTGATTTCGAAAAAAATCAATTTTTGGTGAAAAAATTCGATACGGGGGGTATACCCGAAAAATGAAAAAAGCCAAACTTTGAAGGTCGATATCTCGGCCTCTATGGGAGCTATCGGGAAAATTCCAACGGTTTTGTCTTTGTTTCGTCATTCTAAATCCAACGAGACCATCCGCAAGGTCGTAGCTCTTACGATAGCCGAGATATGGCATTTTTGATGCCCATTTTTGGCCTCAAAAACGGACGTCGAAAACGACTTTTTCAGGATTTTCAAAGTGCTCTCATTCCCTTAGTTCTGCTCGGATCCTGTTATAACCCGGTGTTTTCGTAATCTAGGTGACCCAAATAACACGCTGGTATACTTAGTTTGATTTCGAAAAAAATCAATTTTTGGTGAAAAAATTCGATACGGGGGGGTATACCCGAAAAATGAAAAAACCCAAACTTTGAAGGTCGATATCTCGGCCTCTATGGGAGCTATCGGGAAAAATCCAACGGTTTTGTCTTAGTTTCGTCATTCTAAATCCAACGAGACCATCCGCAAGGTCGTAGCTCTTACGATAGCCGAGATATGGCATTTTTGATGCCCATTTTTGGCCTCAAAAACGGACGTCGAAAACGACTTTTTCAGGATTTTCAAAGTGCTCTCATTCCCTTAGTTCTGCTCGGATCCTGTTATAACCCGGTGTTTTCGTAATCTAGGTGACCCAAATAACACGCTGGTATACTTAGTTTGATTTCGAAAAAAATCAATTTTTGGTGAAAAAATTCGATACGGGGGGGTATACCCGAAAAATGAAAAAACCCAAACTTTGAAGGTCGATATCTCGGCTTCTATTTGAGCTATCGGGAAAATTCCAACGGTTTTGTCTTAGTTTCGTCGTCCTGAATCCAACGAGACCATCCGCAAGGTCGTAGCTCTTACGATAGCCGAGATATGGCATTTTTGATGCCCATTTTTGGCCTCAAAAACGGACGTCGAAAACGACTTTTTCAGGATTTTCAAAGTGCTCTCATTCCCTTAGTTCTGCTCGGATCCTGTTATAACCTTGTGTTTTCGTAATCTAGGTGACCCAAATAACACGCTGGTATACTTAGTTTGATTTCGAAAAAAATCAATTTTTGGTGAAAAAATTCGATACGGGGGGGTATACCCGAAAAATGAAAAAACCCAAACTTTGAAGGTCGATATCTCGGCCTCTATGGGAGCTATCGGGAAAAATCCAACGGTTTTGTCTTAGTTTCGTCATTCTAAATCCAACGAGACCATCCGCAAGGTCGTAGCTCTTACGATAGCCGAGATATGGCATTTTTGATGCCCATTTTTGGCCTCAAAAACGGACGTCGAAAACGACTTTTTCAGGATTTTCAAAGTGCTCTCATTCCCTTAGTTCTGCTCGGATCCTGTTATAACCCGGTGTTTTCGTAATCTAGGTGACCCAAATAACACGCTGGTATACTTAGTTTGATTTCGAAAAAAATCAATTTTTGGTGAAAAAATTCGATACGGGGGGGTATACCCGAAAAATGAAAAAAGCCAAACTTTGAAGGTCGATATCTCGGCCTCTATGGGAGCTATCGGGAAAAATCCAACGGTTTTGTCTTAGTTTCGTCATTCTAAATCCAACGAGACCATCCGCAAGGTCGTAGCTCTTACGATAGCCGAGATATGGCATTTTTGATGCCCATTTTTGGCCTCAAAAACGGACGTCGAAAACGACTTTTTCAGGATTTTCAAAGTGCTCTCATTCCCTTAGTTCTGCTCGGATCCTGTTATAACCTTGTGTTTTCGTAATCTAGGTGACCCAAATAACACGCTGGTATACTTAGTTTGATTTCGAAAAAAATCAATTTTTGGTGAAAAAATTCGATACGGGGGGGTATACCCGAAAAATGAAAAAACCCAAACTTTGAAGGTCGATATCTCGGCCTCTATGGGAGCTATCGGGAAAAATCCAACGGTTTTGTCTTAGTTTCGTCATTCTAAATCCAACGAGACCATCCGCAAGGTCGTAGCTCTTACGATAGCCGAGATATGGCATTTTTGATGCCCATTTTTGGCCTCAAAAACGGACGTCGAAAACGACTTTTTCAGGATTTTCAAAGTGCTCTCATTCCCTTAGTTCTGCTCGGATCCTGTTATAACCCGGTGTTTTCGTAATCTAGGTGACCCAAATAACACGCTGGTATACTTAGTTTGATTTCGAAAAAAATCAATTTTTGTTGAAAAAGCTCGATACGGGGGGGTATACCCGAAAAATTAAAAAAGCCAAACTTTGAAGGTCGATATCTCGGCTTCTATTTGAGCTATCGGGAAAATTCCAACGGTTTTGTCTTAGTTTCGTCGTCCTGAATCCAACGAGACCATCCGCAAGGTCGTAGCTCTTACGATAGCTGAGATATGGCATTTTTGATGCCCATTTTTGGCCTCAAAAACGGACGTCGAAAACGACTTTTTCAGGATTTTCAAAGTGCTCTCATTCCCTTAGTTCTGCTCGGATCCTGTTATAACCCGGTGTTTTCGTAATCTAGGTGACCCAAATAACACGCTGGTATACTTAGTTTGATTTCGAAAAAAATCAATTTTTGGTGAAAAAATTCGATACGGGGGGGTATACCCGAAAAATGAAAAAAGCCAAACTTTAAAGGTCGATATCTCGGCCTCTATGGGAGCTATCGGGAAAATTCCAACGGTTTTGTCTTAGTTTCGTCATTCTAAATCCAACGAGACCATCCGCAAGGTCGTAGCTC
The DNA here is from genome assembly GCF_022605725.1 of Anthonomus grandis grandis. Taxonomy (NCBI): domain Eukaryota; kingdom Metazoa; phylum Arthropoda; class Insecta; order Coleoptera; family Curculionidae; genus Anthonomus; species Anthonomus grandis. The sequence continues at coordinate 5,839 of NC_065555.1, read as the reverse complement.
TTACGATAGCCGAGATATGGCATTTTTGATGCCCATTTTTGGCCTCAAAAACGGACGTCGAAAACGACTTTTTCAGGATTTTCAAAGTGCTCTCATTCCCTTAGTTCTGCTCGGATCCTGTTATAACCCGGTGTTTTCGTAATCTAGGTGACCCAAATAACACGCTGGTATACTTAGTTTGATTTCGAAAAAAATCAATTTTTGGTGAAAAAATTCGATACGGGGGGGTATACCCGAAAAATGAAAAAACCCAAACTTTGAAGGTCGATATCTCGGCCTATATGGGAGCTATCGGGAAAATTCCAACGGTTTTGTCTTAGTTTCGTCATTCTAAATCCAACGAGACCATCCGCAAGGTCGTAGCTCTTACGATAGCCGAGATATGGCATTTTTGATGCCCATTTTTGGCCTCAAAAACGGACGTCGAAAACGACTTTTTCAGGATTTTCAAAGTGCTCTCATTCCCTTAGTTCTGCTCGGATCCTGTTATAATCCGGTGTTTTCGTAATCTAGGTGACCCAAATAACACGCTGGTATACTTAGTTTGATTTCGAAAAAAATCAATTTTTGGTGAAAAAATTCGATACGGGGGGGTATACCCGAAAAATGAAAAAAGCCAAACTTTGAAGGTCGATATCTCGGCCTCTATGGGAGCTATCGGGAAAATTCCAACGGTTTTGTCTTAGTTTCGTCATTCTAAATCCAACGAGACCATCCGCAAGGTCGTAGCTCTTACGATAGCCGAGATATGGCATTTTTGATGCCCATTTTTGGCCTCAAAAACGGACGTCGAAAACGACTTTTTCAGGATTTTCAAAGTGCTCTCATTCCCTTAGTTCTGCTCGGATCCTGTTATAACCCGGTGTTTTCGTAATCTAGGTGACCCAAATAACACGCTGGTATACTTAGTTTGATTTCGAAAAAAATCAATTTTTGGTGAAAAAATTCGATACGGGGGGGTATACCCGAAAAATGAAAAAACCCAAACTTTGAAGGTCGATATCTCGGCCTCTATGGGAGCTATCGGGAAAAATCCAACGGTTTTGTCTTAGTTTCGTCATTCTAAATCCAACGAGACCATCCGCAAGGTCGTAGCTCTTACGATAGCCGAGATATGGCATTTTTGATGCCCATTTTTGGCCTCAAAAACGGACGTCGAAAACGACTTTTTCAGGATTTTCAAAGTGCTCTCATTCCCTTAGTTCTGCTCGGATCCTGTTATAACCCGGTGTTTTCGTAATCTAGGTGACCCAAATAACACGCTGGTATACTTAGTTTGATTTCGAAAAAAATCAATTTTTGGTGAAAAAATTCGATACGGGGGGGTATACCCGAAAAATTAAAAAAGCCAAACTTTGAAGGTCGATATCTCGGCTTCTATTTGAGCTATCGGGAAAATTCCAACGGTTTTGTCTTAGTTTCGTCGTCCTGAATCCAACGAGACCATCCGCAAGGTCGTAGCTCTTACGATAGCCGAGATATGGCATTTTTGATGCCCATTTTTGGCCTCAAAAACGGACGTCGAAAACGACTTTTTCAGGATTTTCAAAGTGCTCTCATTCCCTTAGTTCTGCTCGGATCCTGTTATAACCCGGTGTTTTCGTAATCTAGGTGACCCAAATAACACGCTGGTATACTTAGTTTGATTTCGAAAAAAATCAATTTTTGGTGAAAAAATTCGATACGGGGGGGTATACCCGAAAAATGAAAAAACCCAAACTTTGAAGGTCGATATCTCGGCTTCTATTTGAGCTATCGGAAAAATTCCAACGGTTTTGTCTTAGTTTCGTCGTCCTGAATCCAACGAGACCATCCGCAAGGTCGTAGCTCTTACGATAGCCGAGATATGGCATTTTTGATGCCCATTTTTGGCCTCAAAAACGGACGTCGAAAACGACTTTTTCAGGATTTTCAAAGTGCTCTCATTCCCTTAGTTCTGCTCGGATCCTGTTATAACCCGGTGTTTTCGTAATCTAGGTGACCCAAATAACACGCTGGTATACTTAGTTTGATTTCGAAAAAAATCAATTTTTGGTGAAAAAATTCGATACGGGGGGGGTATACCCGAAAAATGAAAAAAACCCAAACTTTGAAGGTCGATATCTCGGCTTCTATTTGAGCTATCGGAAAAATTCCAACGGTTTTGTCTTAGTTTCGTCGTCCTGAATCCAACGAGACCATCCGCAAGGTCGTAGCTCTTACGATAGCCGAGATATGGCATTTTTGATGCCCATTTTTGGCCTCAAAAACGGACGTCGAAAACGACTTTTTCAGGATTTTCAAAGTGCTCTCATTCCCTTAGTTCTGCTCGGATCCTGTTATAATCCGGTGTTTTCGTAATCTAGGTGACCCAAATAACACGCTGGTATACTTAGTTTGATTTCGAAAAAAATCAATTTTTGGTGAAAAAATTCGATACGGGGGGGTATACCCGAAAAATGAAAAAAGCCAAACTTTGAAGGTCGATATCTCGGCCTCTATGGGAGCTATCGGGAAAATTCCAACGGTTTTGTCTTAGTTTCGTCATTCTAAATCCAACGAGACCATCCGCAAGGTCGTAGCTCTTACGATAGCCGAGATATGGCATTTTTGATGCCCATTTTTGGCCTCAAAAACGGACGTCGAAAACGACTTTTTCAGGATTTTCAAAGTGCTCTCATTCCCTTAGTTCTGCTCGGATCCTGTTATAACCCGGTGTTTTCGTAATCTAGGTGACCCAAATAACACGCTGGTATACTTAGTTTGATTTCGAAAAAAATCAATTTTTGGTGAAAAAATTCGATACGGGGGGGGTATACCCGAAAAATGAAAAAACCCAAACTTTGAAGGTCGATATCTCGGCCTATATGGGAGCTATCGGGAAAATTCCAACGGTTTTGTCTTAGTTTCGTCATTCTAAATCCAACGAGACCATCCGCAAGGTCGTAGCTCTTACGATAGCCGAGATATGGCATTTTTGATGCCCATTTTTTGGCCTCAAAAACGGACGTCGAAAACGACTTTTTCAGGATTTTCAAAGTGCTCTCATTCCCTTAGTTCTGCTCGGATCCTGTTATAATCCGGTGTTTTCGTAATCTAGGTGACCCAAATAACACGCTGGTATACTTAGTTTGATTTCGAAAAAAATCAATTTTTGGTGAAAAAATTCGATACGGGGGGGTATACCCGAAAAATGAAAAAAGCCAAACTTTGAAGGTCGATATCTCGGCCTCTATGGGAGCTATCGGGAAAATTCCAACGGTTTTGTCTTAGTTTCGTCATTCTAAATCCAACGAGACCATCCGCAAGGTCGTAGCTCTTACGATAGCCGAGATATGGCATTTTTGATGCCCATTTTTGGCCTCAAAAACGGACGTCGAAAACGACTTTTTCAGGATTTTCAAAGTGCTCTCATTCCCTTAGTTCTGCTCGGATCCTGTTATAACCCGGTGTTTTCGTAATCTAGGTGACCCAAATAACACGCTGGTATACTTAGTTTGATTTCGAAAAAAATCAATTTTTGGTGAAAAAATTCGATACGGGGGGGTATACCCGAAAAATGAAAAAACCCAAACTTTGAAGGTCGATATCTCGGCCTCTATGGGAGCTATCGGGAAAAATCCAACGGTTTTGTCTTAGTTTCGTCATTCTAAATCCAACGAGACCATCCGCAAGGTCGTAGCTCTTACGATAGCCGAGATATGGCATTTTTGATGCCCATTTTTGGCCTCAAAAACGGACGTCGAAAACGACTTTTTCAGGATTTTCAAAGTGCTCTCATTCCCTTAGTTCTGCTCGGATCCTGTTATAACCCGGTGTTTTCGTAATCTAGGTGACCCAAATAACACGCTGGTATACTTAGTTTGATTTCGAAAAAAATCAATTTTTGGTGAAAAAAATTCGATACGGGGGGGTATACCCGAAAAATTAAAAAAGCCAAACTTTGAAGGTCGATATCTCGGCTTCTATTTGAGCTATCGGGAAAATTCCAACGGTTTTTGTCTTAGTTTCGTCGTCCTGAATCCAACGAGACCATCCGCAAGGTCGTAGCTCTTACGATAGCCGAGATATGGCATTTTTGATGCCCATTTTTGGCCTCAAAAACGGACATCGAAAACGACTTTTTTCAGGATTTTCAAAGTGCTCTCATTCCCTTAGTTCTGCTCGGATCCTGTTATAACCCGGTGTTTTCGTAATCTAGGTGACCCAAATATCACGCTGGTATACTTAGTTTGATTTCGAAAAAAAATCAATTTTTGGTGAAAAAATTCGATACGGGGGGGTATACCCGAAAAATGAAAAAACCCAAACTTTGAAGGTCGATATCTCGGTTTCTATTTGAGCTATCGGGAAAATTCCAACGGTTTTGTCTTAGTTTCGTCATTCTAAATCCAACGAGACCATCCGCAAGGTCGTAGCTCTTACGATAGCCGAGATATGGCATTTTTGATGCCCATTTTTGGCCTCAAAAACGGACGTCGAAAACGACTTTTTCAGGATTTTCAAAGTGCTCTCATTCCCTTAGTTCTGCTCGGATCCTGTTATAACCCGGTGTTTTCGTAATCTAGGTGACCCAAATAACACGCTGGTATACTTAGTTTGATTTCGAAAAAAATCAATTTTTGGTGAAAAAATTCGATACGGGGGGGGTATACCCGAAAAATGAAAAAAACCCAAACTTTGAAGGTCGATATCTCGGCCTCTATGGGAGCTATCGGGAAAAATCCAACGGTTTTGTCTTAGTTTCGTCATTCTAAATCCAACGAGACCATCCGCAAGGTCGTAGCTCTTACGATAGCCGAGATATGGCATTTTTGATGCCCATTTTTGGCCTCAAAAACGGACGTCGAAAACGACTTTTTCACTCTCACGAGATGTTTCATTCCCTTAGTTCTGCTCGGATCCTGTTATAACCCGGTGTTTTCGTAATCTAGGTGACCCAAATAACACGCTGGTATACTTAGTTTGATTTCGAAAAAAATCAATTTTTGGTGAAAAAATTCGATACGGGGGGGTATACCCGAAAAATTAAAAAAGCCAAACTTTGAAGGTCGATATCTCGGCTTCTATTTGAGCTATCGGAAAATTCCAACGGTTTTGTCTTAGTTTCGTCGTCCTGAATCCAACGAGACCATCCGCAAGGTCGTAGCTCTTACGATAGCCGAGATATGGCATTTTTGATGCCCATTTTTGGCCTCAAAAACGGACGTCGAAAACGACTTTTTCAGGATTTTCAAAGTGCTCTCATTCCCTTAGTTCTGCTCGGATCCTGTTATAACCCGGTGTTTTCGTAATCTAGGTGACCCAAATAACACGCTGGTATACTTAGTTTGATTTCGAAAAAAATCAATTTTTGGTGAAAAAATTCGATACGGGGGGGTATACCCGAAAAATGAAAAAACCCAAACTTTGAAGGTCGATATCTCGGCCTCTATGGGAGCTATCGGGAAAAATCCAACGGTTTTGTCTTAGTTTCGTCATTCTAAATCCAACGAGACCATCCGCAAGGTCGTAGCTCTTACGATAGCCGAGATATGGCATTTTTGATGCCCATTTTTGGCCTCAAAAACGGACGTCGAAAACGACTTTTTCAGGATTTTCAAAGTGCTCTCATTCCCTTAGTTCTGCTCGGATCCTGTTATAACCCGGTGTTTTCGTAATCTAGGTGACCCAAATAACACGCTGGTATACTTAGTTTGATTTCGAAAAAAATCAATTTTTGGTGAAAAAATTCGATACGGGGGGGTATACCCGAAAAATGAAAAAAGCCAAACTTTAAAGGTCGATATCTCGGCCTCTATGGGAGCTATCGGGAAAATTCCAACGGTTTTGTCTTAGTTTCGTACTCTCACGAGATGTG